>NW_009630762.1:0-9001 GCF_000690535.1 Cariama cristata | reverse complement strand
CCTCATAGGAAAGATGCTCCAGTCCCTGCGCCACTTTGCTGGGCTCGCTCCAACACCTTTCTTGTCCTGGGTAGACCACAACTGGACCCAGCATGCAGACATGGCCTCACCAGCACTGAGTAGAGAGGAAGGATCAGGTTCCTTGTCCTGCTGGTAATGGTCTTCCTACTGCAGCCCAGGATGCTGTTGGCCTTCCTTGCCGTGAGAGTCCATTGCCACAGAAAACTCAGGAACACCCCTGAGCTGCTGAAACTGAGTAGGACACAACAGTGAGAATTCTGGAGAAGTATCCCAGCTGCTCATGCAGATCTTGCTCTTTCTTCAGTATCCACCAATGACCA
This sequence comes from Cariama cristata, assembly GCF_000690535.1. Lineage (NCBI taxonomy): Eukaryota > Metazoa > Chordata > Aves > Cariamiformes > Cariamidae > Cariama > Cariama cristata. The sequence continues at coordinate 8,660 of NW_009630762.1, read as the reverse complement.
CTGTAGGAAAAGGGAGATCATCTCACACATGACTGCTCCTGTGCCTTTACTTCCTAACCAAAGAATCCCAAGGAAGGCAAATGTCTTCCTAGCCTTGCATCTGGGGATCAGTGAAAGCTGATGTGAGAAAGACCCATCAGCCAGACACTGGACAAGAATCTCTGTTCAACCCCTTGAGCTGTCTCCCTGTTTTTCACATCTCTCCTCTAGCTCTGGGGATTCAGCAGTGCTTGGCCTGGTGGGTCTCCATGTCCCTCACTCCTTCTGGGTTCTCTGTTTGACATAAAACCACTGGTGGCTGCATTTCTGGGATGTACATTTCTGGAATTGAGCTTGGCCCTCTGTGCACATGTCTCTTGTGATGCTCAGTCTGTTTTGGAAAGCAAAGAGCTGGGCCTGGGGAGGGGAAGCTGTGGAGGAAGCTGAGAAAATCAGCCATGGCGGTAGGGTATCATGGTTAATGACTGGAATGATGTCACCTCAGTACGACATGACATTAGTTGTTTGCAGTGAGGCCTTCTGAGATGATAAAGAAAGCTGAGCCTCCGCCCCTGGAGAAAAATGTCATTGTGAGGTACTGGAGGGTGGATGAGAAGCCCCATTCCCACCGGGATGGGCAAAGAATGATGAGATTAGGAATCCACCTGGAGGTGGAATTCAGGTCTGTCCTCAGGCTGGCCTGTGCTCAAACACCTGTGAGGGTGGATTCAGGATCTTGCAGGAAATGCAGGACATCTGGGAGGGCAAACAAGAAATATGTTGGAATATGGGAACACAAACTGACGCCTTCCATAATGATATTTCAAGTGACTGGAGTGCTTTTTCACACCCACCTTGCATCTGAAACTGGTTGGTCTTTTGGCCAATCTTTCCCTTTTCCTTCATGTTTGTAATTTCTCAAGCATCCTGAAAAGTGAATGCCATGGCTTAGCATTGCTGCAGGAGTTACAGGGAGACACTTCAAAGACTGAGCTTAACATCAGGTTTGCCCCCAGAGCCTTGACTCAAAAGACCCAGTTTCCTCTGGGGACAGGAGCCTTTCAGCATCTTGGGGAACTCGCAAACCTGAGGAACTTCAGCAGAGGCCACTGTCAGGGCATGTGGAAGGTGAGAGTGGCTGGTTCACTATGGTTGTCAGAGGAAGTCCCTTTTCAAAGGGAAGAAGAAGTAAACAGGAAAGTGATAAACAGGGCACACAATAACAGCAATCGCTCAGTAAGTGACAAGGGAGACAAGGAGGGAGACCAGAGCTCTTCAGCCCCTAATTGATGGGACATTAGGAAACTGCAGGCATGGCTCTGAAGTCGATCAGGCTGAGCTTTGTGAGTGACAAGAAGTGACAAGAAGAACATGAGGATTATGGATGTTTGAGGGGGGTCCTGTGGGACTTGGCCACACTTATTAAGGAATGCTATGGGGAAGGGTCAAAGGTGGGAGGAAAAGAGGGAACTGGGGAGGAGCAAGGGGAGACAACAGAGATGAGGAAGGAGAAACAGAGGTACCTACTCCTAAGGAGGGGCTGGTCAGTGCACTGCCTGCCTGATCACCACGGTCCCCCCGCCTTCTTATTAAATCCTTTCTTAACCATCCTTGTGTGTAAACATCACTTCTGTTCCCATGTGTGAGTGCCAGTAACTGGAGAGACCGGTGTGAGAGATCTGATGCCAGTAACTGGGCAAACAACCAAGGGCCATAGGGATTGTAGGCCTGGGTGCCAGCAACTGGATGGACCAGGGTGTGTGTGGCAAGATCAAGGTGGCAGCAACTGGAGAAGAGGCCTCTGATCACAGGACCTGACCATCTCTGTGCCAGCAGCTGAAGGGACTGGGGTGTAAGCAAGGTCTGGGTGCCAGCAACTGGAGAAGGAAGAACATGTCACAGTGGTAATACATCTCACTGTCAGCAACTGGAGGGTTCACATTGCACGTGTATGTGTGGGAGGTCTAAGGACCAGTGGCTGGAGAGACCTCAGTGTGTTTCTCGTTTTTCTGGGTGAATTTAACCTGATGTGCAAGGGTGTATATATGGAATTTGCTAGCATATTTCAGGCTGGGCTAACCAGTGAGTGGGAGGAAAAGCTTTATTTAAAGTCTGAGCCAGAGGCAGGTAAGGCCAGCACATGGATATTAGACAGGTTGATGTTACTGAGCTGTGGTAATGTTTGCGGGATCTGCAGTTGTGAGGCTGATTGTGAGAGGAGCAGATGACTGCATGAATCTGTTTGCTTGTGATCATCAGGCTGGCCTAGCCAGAGAGAAGAAGACCCAGGTGCAGGGTAAGAGGGCCCAGGCTCCAGGCAGAGTTCTTAGATGGGCTGAGGGTCTGTGCTGAGATTTGAGGGGTGCACAAATGTGGGTGTGTTTGTGACTCCAGAGAGTGAGTGGGTGTGTGTTTTCACTAGGGAACCATACGTCACAGACATACTGGAGACAGTCAAACAAAGGGCTATGTAGGTGACAAAGAGACTGGAAGCATCTCTGACATGGTGACAGGCTGAGCAAGCTGGGACTGTTCAGCACAGCAAAGAGAAATCTCAGGGGAGATCTCATCAATGTACACAAATATCTGAAGGGAAGGTGTGAAGAGGGCAGAGCCAGGCTCTTCTCCATGATGTGCAGTGACAGGACAAGAGGCAATGGGCACAAACGGAAACACAGAAGATTCTGTTTGAACGTCAGAAAACCGTTTTTCACTGTGAGAGTGAGGGAGCACTGACACAGGATACCCAGAGAGGTTGTGGAATCTCCATCCCTGGAAGTTCTCAAAATCTGTCTGAACATGGTCCTTTGTAACCATCTCTAGGTCCCCCTTCCTGAGGCACGTATGGACCCAGTGACCTCCAGAGGTCCCTTCCAAATTTACCAGTTCCATGTTTCTGTAAGACACACAGAGGCTCTTAGAGAACTGGCCTTCTTCAGCCTTCAAAAGAGAAGCTTACAAGAGAGCTTTTTGATGCTTCTAACACTTGGCTGGAGGATGAAGATCCAGATGGAGCCAAACTCTGCTTTCACACAGCAATAGAGCAAAGGGCAATGGACATGTTCTCGAGCAGGGGAAATTCCTACTACAAATTTGGAATTGTGATTTTGACAATGAGGGTGGAGCATGGTTGTAGATAGATCCTAGTAAGAATGAGACTCTGGCTCCACAGGATGTTGATTAAAATAATATTAATTGGAGATCACAGGAATGTAAAATGGGAAGCATGCTTAACATTATGCCCCTTCAGATGCTGGGAACCCCGAGTTATGGAGCATGAGGTGGAGCTCAAGTTGGGGTTTAGCACAGAGTGCAAATCCTGTCCATGTTGAGACTCATTGGCATTGTTATCTTTTAAGTTTACATAGGATTTTCTTGGAAATAAACCACTCCTAATTGCTACTGTTGAGCAAAGGGACATTCGCATGAAAGCACGGTGCTTCACTCTTAGATCAAGAAAAGGATGTGTTTGTGGCAATGTTGCCAAGTTTGCCAAGTGACATAGACAGCTCAGCACAGCACAGATCTGTGCCTGCTCAGGTCATGTTAACTTAACGATAATGAACAGTTTGTTATCTCTACCGTGACTGGTGCATGGGATCACTCTGGAGTTGATCTGGAAAGGGCATGGGAGTAAGGCACCCCACCTGAAGTACCCCCACCCTCTGACATGCCCTTTCAGCTCTGAGGTGCAGGGCTACCCTATCTCAATCCCTCGCAGTGCAGCACTTGTCCCATGTGCTCTCTGGGAGTAGGGGGTGGCCCCCTGATCCCTCATCCTGCTCCCTGCTGACCCCTTACCCTTTCGTCTAGAGTAGGGATAGGTTGTCCTTGTCATCTCTGGGTTTTTGGCATCTAACAGCAGTGCTGCAGCCAGGTTCCTCTCTCATGCTGTGGGTTATCCCACCAGAACAGGATACAGTCAGAAGCCCTGGGCTGCTGCACAGCACAGTTCATCTGCTATTTGGGGGGATTTCAGGGATGTTGGAATTGTTCCCAGGCAGCTGAGGAAAGAAAGAGGAGAAGTGAGAGAAACAGAAGAGCCTTCTCTTCCCAGAAGAAATAGCAACATCCCCAAAGAGCTGAGGACCCTGGGGGAAGATATGAAACCTCAGTGGGGAAGAAACCTCTGACCTCCCAAATGGTCCAGCAGTGGGTGTGCAGAAGAGCAGGAGATTCTGACTGGGGAGGTGAGGACTCAACTGCGAGCTGACCAGGAACAGCCTCTTCCCATGACTGGGATCCCCAGAGGCCTCAGGACCCCTCATTGTGGAAATGTTGAGAATATCATTGGCTGAGGGAGCCACAGGTGTTGCTGCTGGAGGAAGGAGAAAGCCAAAAGGAGCATTTCAGGCACAGGAAGAACAGATGAATTCTCTTCCCCACTTCTTCCTTTGCTCCCCCTACAGAGTCATTTCTGACAGCTTTGTTATCTTAGGGCTGGGAGGCGGTTTGCTGACTCTCTCTCACTCAACAAACAGGCAGACTGGTCTCAGCATTCACCTCGAGTATCTCATCCTCACTGGCTTCCTGGGGCAACTGCTGGGTAAGTCCTGGCTTTTTATAAATGCATACCTTTCCCCTGGAGGAAACCCTCACCAGTCTTATCAGGTCCGTGTGGGGAAATTGTCTTGAATAACAGGAAAACGCTGGAAAATGTCACCTCACATTTGTGGGTTTGCACGCATTCTCTCAAGATGCTCTTACTGTTGGAAAGGAGAAGAGAAGACAGAGAAGAGATACCTCAGACCTCTTTTCCATCTTTTCTCTCCTCTTCTGTCCCTCTCTGCCTCTGCTGATCCACCTGCTTTCACCATAAGAGACTTCAGTTGTCTCTGTTGTCCCCCATTTATCCCTTTCCAATGCAAGTTAGCAGATCCTGTCAAAGCTGCCCCAGGGACCTTAAATGTGCTGCCGGGCTGTGCCTCCTTGCTTGGCTACCATGGCCTCCAGTCTCCTCATGGTTGTTCACACTGCCAGGGTTCCCTTATTCCGACATTCAGCCTAGCACTGCATGGACTTAGGAGCCCTCAGGGATGACAGGAATAGGGAAGCAGGATGAATCTTTTTGCCATAGCTCCCCAGACCCCTCAAGCTTCTGGAGGGGTGCTGGTGGTCCCAGCAAAAAAAAGGTCAGGCATGACAGACTGCTCCCTGGTTCTCTGGGCCGTTGAAGACCAAGGAGGAGGAGCAGGGACACAAGACAGCTTTGCTCAGGGTCAACACTGGGTTGAGTGTTCTGAGCTCCTGCCCAAAACTACTCTCCCTGTGACTGTCCCCAGGCCTCATGATATTCTTGCAGGGCAAGGGAGCCTTCTCCAACGAGGTTTTCCATCCACTCCTGGTTTGCATCTCAGAGACTTTCCCTGCAGAGCTACTGACCTTTGCTTTCTTCCAGGCACCATGGGGCAGATCACTGTCACTCAGCAAGAAGGACAAGTCACAGTGAAGCAGAGAGACACCTTCCAAACAATCTGCACTTATCAGGTTTCTGGCTTTCAAGGCTTGTTCTGGTACCAGCAGAAGACAGACCAAGCCCCACAGCTGGTCTCATCCCAGGCAGCAGCTGGCCCCAAGCAGAGCGGCCGGTTCACCACCTTGCTGAACAACCCCGGGCCTCCTGCAGCTGGAGGAAGTCGAGGTCTCTGACAGTGCCTTGTACCTCTGTGCTGTGCAAGACACCCTGGTGCAGGGAGCTTCCTTGGCTGTGCAACAACCCAGGGGAGAGAGGGAGGGGATGTGTGTGTGGTGCAAGGCTGAGCCTGGGGGAAGGGGCCCTCAGCTCTCCCCTGGCAGTGCTTCTTCCCCTGTGCACCCACACATCTGCAGGCCATGATCCTGTGATGTAAGCTTTTCTGTCCATTCCAGACATCAATTTATGCAGACACCATCATAAATATTCCCATACCACACTAAATGAAAGTGCAGTCTTCTTATTGCCAATGCATGGCAAACTCCACTGTCTGAAAAAGTACAAGCAGCAGACATGTAGGGTTCTTTGTTCATGCGAAGCACGGACAACTCAGCACACCAATATGATGATTAGAGAAGTCGTTTATTAATCAGAAGGCTACATCTTATATACTGCTTTCTACTTCCGTACATGCACTTGCTCAAGCTCTAATTGGTTACATGTACTGTCCACGCGACTATCACGCTCCTTAGCAAGGATTCTGGTAGGTGTTTATGCCATGCATAGCTTCCACGTAAATTAAACACAAGTTCTTTGTCTAACATACAAGCTCCCTGTCTCAACCTGTTCCCATGGCCTTGTTTCTCAAGCTTATCTATCTCCTGCCCCACAAGCTTGCCTCCCTACATAACTCTCTGCACTTTCCCACATCTTATCACATTCTCAAAATACCCTCCAGCTCATTGATAACATAAAATGATCCTACACAGACATGTGAACATTTGCATTTACCTATTCACAATCTGTTCATCTTCACCACTATTAATATCTGTAGGCACATCCACCCTCCCTGACAGCAACTGAGTTCCTCTTGTCTTGAGATGGAGACACCTTAAAATTGGTTCCATTGTGTGATTTCCCTCTTGAACTTCAGCCATGGCAGTTGATGTAAAGAAATGCTGTATCTTTTCCTTCTCCTATCTATTGGTAGAACAATACATCAAAACAATTGCAGACAAAGAAAAGCTCAACCCAGGCAGCTCCCAGCATGGGGCAACTGTGGGCCCTCATTCTGTGGTTCTCACTGAGGGCACAGTCCCAGCCTCAGCCTCCTATCAGCAGGTGTCTCGTCTACCCCACTGGATCATTGCCCCAAGGAATCTCTGGGGACATTAAAGATTCCCGTGGGAGCTGGTTGTTCACTCCTGCTCATCTGGTATTAGGAACTGGCACCTTTGGTACCTTGTGTCCTGTGTCTGCTCAGTCACAGATGCTCAAACTCTGCCTGGAGCACTGCTTTCTTCCCTCAATGCATTTTTCTGTCCTTTTTTCCATGGGCACAAAAGTGGCTCCTGAGGGGAAACATCTACATGAACAGCAGCTGCTGCAGAAACTCCCCAGGCAAGGACAGGCACTGTCCCTCTCTCTGCTGGGGACACACACACCCAGCACAGCCCTCTGCTTTACAGACAGACCCTCTCCAACCTTCACACAGTCACATCTCTGACCTCCCAACGCCTCTGCTAGCCATGGCCCCAGGCCCTGTCCCCCGGGTCTGCCCTTGGGGACAGACTGCCAGGGGAGGCTCTCTGTCTGCTACAGACCTCCTGCTCAAGAAGAGGAGGCTTGTGAAGCCTTCTTCAGGCAGTTGGGGAAAGCCTCACAGTCACAGGCCCTGGTACTCATGGGTGACTTTTACCACCTCCGTGTCTGCTGCAGGACCAAAATGGCTGGGCACAAGCAAACCAGGAAATGTCTGGGGCATATGGAAGATAAATTTCTGAGACAGGCAATCCCTGAATGGACTAGCGGAGAGGCTCTGTTAGACCTGTTGTTACACACAAATGAGGAAGAACTGATGGATGATGTAAAGTTCAAGGGCAGTCTTGCCTGCACGACCAGGAGACTGGAGCTTAAGACCCTCAGAGGACCGACCAAGACAAACAGGAGGATTACTGCCCTGGACTTCACAAGGGTGCATCTTCATCTTGTCAGGGACTTTCCTGCTTGGTAGGATGTCATAGGAAACTTCCCTGGAGCACAGAGTGTTCCAGGAGAGGTGGCTGACCTTCAAGGACAGCCTCCTCAGAGCACAAGGATGGTCCTCTGCACCGTGGAGGAAAAAGTACAGCTGGAGTGGAAACTGGGAAGGGAGGTGCAGGGAATCAGGAAAGGTATCTCTGAGCCTATTGGCAGCAAAAGGAAGGCTAAGTAGATGAGGGCTCGTTGCTCGGTGAGAAAGAGGACCTGGTGGCAAAAGTTCGGGAAAAGGCTGATGTACTCGATGCATATTTCTCCTCAGTTCCTACTGATACAGCTTCTCCTTAGGCATACTACATCCCTGAGCCTTCCCACAGATTCTCTGTAGCATTTGGACATGCACAAGTTCATGGGATCCCTTGGGATGCATCCAAGGATCTTCAAGGACCTGACTGGACAGTCTCTGCTCAGTCCCTGGAAGGAAGATGGAGCAAATACTCTCAGAAGCCATTCTTAAACTCATGAAGGCAGGAAGGGAGTTGATGGCAGCTGACATTGAGGTTACTGAGGGCAAATTATGCCTCACCAACCTCATTGCTTTTTATGACTGGCACTGTGGGGAAGGGCAGGGGCACTGGCTGGAGTGTTCCTTGACTTTAGCAAGACCTTTGGCATACCCTCCTGGGTGCCCACACGTGAACACCCATATACACACAGAGGTATGCAGACTCGCAGGCATGCACACACAGAAATGTGTGTGCTGTTGGGGAATTTTTATTGTATCCCTTGAGGCAAATTATACAAATGCTTTAACTTAGACATAAAAAAAACCATCACATGATCAATATATTGGACAGAGTGCTACCACCATAACCAGTTCTACAAGGACTCTGCAAAGATGCATCACGAGCCAATTCCTTAGGTAGCCCCAATTGCACCCCCTGCCAGTGGTTGCATGGGGCACCCCACCTGGCATTGGGTCTGTCCCCCAGCACCAGCTCTGCTGCCCAAAGGTGGCCACTGAGTGACACCACTAAGTGATGGACTCGTGATGGTTTGTTAAACTCCG
>NW_009630761.1:78627-87806 GCF_000690535.1 Cariama cristata | reverse complement strand
GGCCGGGGGGTGCGGAGAGGGGTGCTGCGCCCTGCTCGGCTGTTCCAGCTGCAACGTTTATCTATAAAAATGTGTAATTTCTGTGTTTGGTTAGCGTATATTTCTCAGCATGAGGTTCATTACCCTCAAAGTGTCGGGCAGCCAGGCCGGGAGCGGCGTTGGGGATCCTCACCTGCAAAACCAGCCCAGCCCCACGGGATGGCTCGCTGGGTTTATTTTTAATTTCCAGGCTGGATGGGGTTTCACGATCCAGGGCTGGCGCCGGGCAGGGCAGGCGGGGGCACGGCGGCTCTCTCCAGAGCCCCCTTGGCCAGGAGCAGGCCGGTGGGTTTGGCAGTGGCCAGACCCGTAACGGGGACTCAGATGGGCAGCGACCGGGTGAAGCCTGTCTGTTGCAGCATCCTCGACTGCTTGGAGTTGGGGAGGTGAATAGCTGAAGCTCCATTTTCATCAATTTCTCAAAACAGGAGGTTTGTTACGAGAAGAGTTGCACTCTCCCTGAAAGTGATGAGGTCAGCAGGAGAGCAGGGTAGATGGTTAGCATGTGCCCCTCTCACCATGTTAACCTCCAGATCGTTTTTCTCATCTGTGCTTGTGCGCACAGCATTTGTTTATCCACAGTCGGGAATGGACAGTGAGCCGTCCTGGGCTGAGGAGCGAGGTGCTGGACGGAGCAGCGATGTCCAGTGGTAATGGATGTCCAGGCTGACAGCCTGGATGGGCCATTTGGGCATGGGCTGGATCATGGCCTTGCGGCCACTCTCTTGGTAAGTCATAGTTCAGTGAAGGGAGAAGAGCAGTTAAAAGCACATCCCAAAGCTCAGAGGAAATGAGGGAATTTTAAAATGAAGTATGATTGCTCATAGGGAAGCAGTGTAAAGATAGACACTCACGCTAATGTGGAAACCACCCTGAAAGCTGCATTCCTGATACAGAGAAGGAATTGCCAAGTGACAGAAATTGCAGAGGTTGGGTGAATACTTTATAGTACCTCTTAGTGCAAAACGTGTGGAGATGTTTGGAGTGAGGTTGTTATCCCTTAAAGCAGTTACAAATACTAGTCTGTCAAAGCACGTGGACTTGAAACAGGCAGTGGCCCAGGCAGCTGCAGCAGGAGGAGGGCACAGCGGTGAGCAAGCCATGTTAACATCCACGTGGATTTGCAGAACCCTGGTACCTGGTTGACAGGCTCTGAACCTCACTGCCAGGCAGGGCTCTTCATTTTGTCTGCCTTGGCAAAAGGGTCCCACAGAAGGAGCTCAGGTGAGATCATCTGCTTTAACCTTTCTGTCCAAAAGTCAGCCCTCTGTGCCCGATCTCCTTTCTTCAAGTGCCCTTTGCAGCTGCATTGGAGAAACAGATGCTTCTGAGGGTGATTCATCTCACCTGTCTTGGACATCTCTCTCTGGATGAGACGAATTACGCGCTGAAGGTGCCTGGGCTTTTTAATTGACTGCAAAGGCAGTCCAGGATAGGTGGCTTAGGCTTTGGCAACAAGGAGTTAGATGAAACAAATCCCACCCAGAGTGTCTGCTCACGGTGCAGCTTGATGGTGTACGCAGAGACCGGTCAGATTCCCTGTTTCTCTTAGACTGAGCACTGGGAGGAAACACAGGCCTTTGAAATCCTCCTTAGAAATAACAGAAGCTAAGGGAGACAGCGATCTTCTGTGTAAAGCCGTAGCTTCAGGGTGGGTATGTGAAACCAGCTCCTCTCTCAGCTGTGACACTTTCTGCAACCTTGGGCAAGTTGTTTGAATGTTTTTCTGGATCCTGGCAGGAACATATAAATGTATATGTAGCTGCTCAGTTTTGCAGTATTAAACCATGTCTGAGATTAGGGCTTTTCATCTGAGTCCTGTTGACAGAATTGAGTCAGGAAGTGATTGCACTGACCAGCAGGTACAGCAAGGCCATAGCCCCTGGCAGGAGAGAGGGTGACAAGCACCTGGGATGCTTTGGATGACTCAGTGGCAGCTAAAACATAATGTCTTGTGCACCTTTAATACGCCTGTGGCTCAGCATCCATTGGTGAAGTGCTAATGATAACCCCGGTGAGCCATCCAGCTGTTTTATAAGGATAAGCATATAAATATGCATTATAGCCTTTGGCAGCATTATAGATAGAGGAGGTAACACTGTCCTGTTAGTGCCAGTTATTGAACAGGCTGCACGCTGGCGCAAGACATCACTTGGTTCTTGGGCCTGGTGTCTGCCCAAGAACACTGTTGGATTTTATCTTTGGTCTCGAGAAAGTGACTAATCAGCTGTAGACTCATAATTTTTATAAGCACAAATTATATGCATTGCCTTGGTTATCAGCCCAGTGATTTCTGCTGTATAATAAATACAGTTACTGGCAATGTCAGGAGGTTGCTTCATTTCTTTGAGTATGTGTTACAGAGAAGTGGTTCAGTGCTCAGTGTGAAACTAATGATCTGGAAAGAAAGAAGATATGTGGGACTGCTTTGAAACTTTGGGATGTTCCATATTAGTTTAAGGCACATACTGACTCTCATGAACATGCTTTTCTTACATGGATATTTCCAATGGGCAGAAATTAAAGTGGATCTTTCAGGGACTTAGTCTTGATTTTCATATGCTGTAAAATAAAAGGCTTGAGGTGTTACTCTTCCTTTTATTTTTTTAAGCAGTTAAGAAAAAAGAGGTTTTTGATTTGCAGCTTCTCTGAGAATAGAAAAGAGCATGTAATACAGGTAGAGCTCTTGTAGATGGCTCTTAAAAGCAGGACTGGAGCGGAATAGGGAGCTGAGTACAGTTTCCATCAGCCTGAGCTGCCAAGGCTTCGCAGCTACCTCAAGGCATTGCCATAAACCGCTGGAGAGGGGAGGAGGACTGCTCGGGTTTCCCTTTTGCTGGCAAGAATCAGAGGTAAACTCTTTGACTTCAGAAGAAGGAGGTGGCTCACGAAGGTGAGAAGTGAATCTGTCTCTCCTCCTCTGATGTAGGAAATCCTGGAGGCAGTGCTTCCACCCAGACCGGTGATTTACCTGGAACTCTTCCAGGCTGAAACCCACTTTTCTGAAGGCCAGTGTCTGGGGCAGAAAACTTCTCCTGTGTCCCTGTCACCTTCCCATCCCTCCCTGCCACATCCTGCATGTGTGCACACCCATGTTTGATTCAGCTACGAAGGTGTCATGGACATCATTTTGGCTGTATTTGTGCACTCCAGGTTCATCAGCCATGACCTTAGAGCTCAGCTAAAATGTTCTTTACTCCATTTCATGTTCTTCTAGAGAGAGAAGCACTAACTTGTACAGGTAGTAACTTATCTGGCAATTGGACTTTGAGGTCAAAATCTGCACATATGTTTTCCTCGAAGACGTGCTTTGCAGTCTTGGTATAACTGAAAGGATCAGACTATTCAGGCAGGGATTTTCTCCAGTGTAGATTTATGTTGGTATTTAAGATAGTACTTGATAATAGCCCTCAACCTTGGGTTGCAAGGATATTTTCAGAAGATAAATGGCATGCTGTTGTCTTGACTTTGAGTCCATAGGTGACACTTGGAAACTTTTTGAAATATTACAAAAGTCTCTCATAACAGGTATGGTTTTGAATGGAAAGTGTAGCATTAGCCATTTTTTTTCTGTGGATGTCATGAAATAATCGGACTAACAGTGAATGCTTGCAGAGTTATTTCTGCTTTTCTCTGAGTGGACCTGATAGACACACCAGTTTGTTAGCATCAATACCAGCTTCTCCCTGAACTAAATACATCTGTATTTTTTAATCCTCATGATCTCTTGGGAGTTGGTCTGTCACTTCCTAATAGTGCACCTAGTTGCTGTAGCAGCAAGTTCCTCCAAAGATACCACCTGGGATGCTCCCACCTGGCTTTTATATGTATTTTATCATGCCATTTCTGACAGGAGGCAACAGGAGGAGGAGAAGGAGATATAAAATCCTAAAGGAGAGAAAACAGGGGGGCTGTCCATGGTTGGTGTACCTGGGAGTAGGCTGGTCTGGCCAGGGATGGGCAAGGGATGGTTGGGTGGAGCAATCGCTGGCACTGGTGGGACTGGGCTGGTGGCAGACAGCAGCTGGGCAGTGCTGGGGAGCTGATCCAGGGACCCTCCCTGGTGCCTGCCTGGCCAGCAACGACTCTTCAGACGCCTTGTCAAGAGTGGTGAGCACACAAAGAAATGCTTAGCCTAAGAACTCATTACATCCCAGCTATCTTCTGTGTCTGTTAACCAACAAATATCTGCTTTATACTTCTAAGTTGTTGTGCATCCCGCCTACAGGGTCTCTTTGCATCTGGCTGGAGGTGCTTGAACAAACGGAGATGGAAGAGGGGCTGTAATGTGGGCTACATCTATCTGCATGGTCGCACGTGGTCCAGGGCCGGCAACCACTCATGAATATTGTGGGATACAATATTTTGTGGCTATATTCTCGGGAGCAAACATTTTGGTGGGTCTTGGTTAAACAGAAACTTAATTTAACACTTTTTTTAAAGGATGGGGTTATCTCACCCTGTGGCATTTCCAGGTGCAGATGAGATTAATTTGCTTATCTGAGGTGATGGCAGGTAATTGCATGTGCAGGGGAGGTACTGTAGTCAGGATGTTAAAACACAAAGAAGTCAAATGGCTCCCATGTTCCTCCCCTGCTGTGCAAGCTCTTTTGCATTAAAACACCCCGTCTAGCAGATCTGCAGGCAGGAGTCTTCCCTCCTCCTCCTCCCTGATTAGGTTTGGTGGGGGCCAAGAAGCCATTGATGAATTGTGACTGTAAAGCACTGAACTTTGAGGGGAGATGAAGAAAAACTTCGAAACATTTGCCACCCTGGCAGTGTACGTGGGTCGGTAATGGGGTTTATCTTCTGACATCATTAAGATCTCTGACATTTCTAGCTTAGAAACAATAACTCGCCTTATCCGTCGTCATGTTTTTCTAATTAAAGACGAAGCTTGGTAAATATTTTTTAAATGATTGAATTTCCCAAGTATGGAAAACACATGTCGGGAGTCGGGCTGGCTGCGTCCAATGCGCCTTTTCCCATAGCGTCCCTTGGAGCACGTGAGTGCGAATACAGATTTAGAGCTGTGGGTGACAGGTTTATCTGGGATGATTGGCAAGGATTTATAAACCAGGAGGGGATTTACTTCGCTTTCCTTCCCTCCTCTTCCCTCTTCTCTCCCCCCCCCTCGCCGACCCCTGTCTCAGAAATAGGAAATTGGGATCACATTAAACCCTAATTGGTTTGGCTCCAGCGCTAGTTCGGTGGCTGCCAAATAGTTAATTTATTGCGTGAGAGTTTGGCCATGTGTTGAGAGGCAGATTTGCTTGAAGCAAGGGATCTTTGTAAACTGTACATCCGTTCTGTGCCAGGTCCTGTTTACAGCGGCACTGGAGGGGTGCGGGAGGTGCTTTCCATACCCATCCTGGCAGGACGGCATTGGGGCGGGGGGGGAGACCGGACCCTGCTGCGGGGGGCTGCTGTTCCACCTTCCTCGTTCCCCAGCCAAAACGCTTTCTGGAATAGTTGCCTAAAAGAGGTTTTAGCTGGACTTGGCGATCGATGTTTGGAAACTGCCAGCTAGGTAAGACGTGGGAGGCTCTCAAGAGAATAAATGCATCTATTTGGGAGATAACAGCAGGCCTGGGCTGTCACTGTGGAGCGGGGCCAGGTGGGGAGTCCCTCAGGGTGACAAGATGGATTTTCCTGGATGATGTGAGGAGGGGCAGACGAGAAGCCGGCGTATCTGGCTGGCTTCCCATGGCCCTGCAGAAGCCCTCCTTATTCCTGCCCTTCTCCATGAGGTCGGTGGCTGTCAGACATCCCGGATTTGTTGTTGCTTGCCGTTGGATCCCAAGCATCTAGTTGCATTTGGCTCCCATGAAGGTTTCTGGAGGTTGGGCTCCAGCAGAAGGGCTTGTATGGGCTTGAAGGACAAGCGGCCCTCACTTGGGTCACGGCCATCGCTGCATTCACTGGCACTTGAAAGGGCATCATTTGGATTAAAGAAGATGCTGCGCCCTGAGTTAAAGACTCTCACTGCTAGTGCGGCGCCGGTTTTGGAGTATGATTTGAAAGAGGCTGTGTAAGGAATAAATCCACGGCTGTGGCGTTTTCTTTCATTTCTCACTGAGTTAAATAACAAACTTTGTGTTAGGGAGCTACTTCCAGCTCCGAGGCAACAGAATTATTACCGCCGCGCTCAGCAGCACCCTTTCTGTGTCAGCTGCTATTTCCATTGTGAACTTGATACCTGAAGGCTCAATATTGTGACCCTTTAATTTTCAGCTGCTAAACCGTACCATGTGAGTTGGCTAAAAGGGAAGAGCTCAGAGGGGAATTTGAAATAGTTATGCTGTGGGAGCAGTGTGTTTCTTTGGGTATTTCTTAAGTGCTGAGTGTTTAGGAGAAATTGATAGGTAGTAGCAATGCACTCTTAGCACTACTTCTCCTTCTGTAGCTCTTGCTTCCTGGGATGTAATAAAATCCATTAAGTTCTATTTATGATCTAAGGCCCAATATAGTAATAGTTTTATTTGGGTAATTGTGGCTCTTCTACCAATAATCAGAATACTGAACACTTCCAGGCGTACTGCAAAACCCAGGCTGTGTATTTAGAAGGGTACAAGGTTGGCTTGGCCAAATGTTAGCCAGTTTGTCTGAGGAGTCGAAGGGACATCAGTTCAACAAAAAAAAAAAAGATCAAGCCCAGCGTCTTTGTAGGAAGGCAGCTCCTGCCCACGGCTGCCACGCTGGGGCCGTGCTGCCCTGGATTTGCCAGCCGTAGCATGGAGGTGCTAGCAGGGTTAGGCAGGCAAAAGGGAGACAAATTGGACAGGTTTGGGAAGCAAACAGCAACGGTTTGTTTTGGAGAGCATCTTTTCATCCCGAGGTCTAAAGGCAGGTTAAACATTCATCGGAGAGTCACTTCCCACTTGTGTGTCTCCTGCTTAGTTTGAAACGCAGCCATTTCTGGGATGAGCTCCTGTAATTACTTTAAAGTACATCGTACTTCCACCGCTTTTGGCAGAGAGGAAGGAGGAATACTGTGCTCCATCGCCAGACAAAATAGAAATCAACAATTGGGATTTTTCTCAACGAGCAGATCTATCTTCTCTGCCATTAACTCCGAGTTGGATGGAAGCCGTGTGCCCATTTTGCTTTCACGATACAAGCGTGGCGTTCTGCTGTACCCAGCTCATGTTCACGCGAAGATTTAAAGCAGCAAATTCTAGCCAGAAATTCTTTCTAGCTCTTTGCTTCCCTTCTGCTGTTTGCTTCCCTCTTCGCACTACAGATGCTAATGGATCACCTTCCTGTGGTGAGTAACCATACAAGCCGTACTTTACGTTGTGCTGAGAAACTCTGTCGTCTTCAGGAATGTTCTTTCAGAGATGCGTTCCCACTCCTAAACCATCACAGATCAGGCAGCACTGAAAAACCTTCAAGCCGAGCTTGAGATCACTTGTGTCAGCCTAAACACCTACCTCCTGTTTGAGCCTGGGCACGCACTTGTGGCTGGAGCAGGTTTGTGCCATGGTTGGGTACATGTACAAGCTGATGCCTCCAGGTTTCTAGCTTTCTGTGTGTTCTCTACTCTCTTCTTCTCTCTTCATAGATGGAAGTTGTATTAAACTTGATGTCCTCATCACGGAGCCATCTGCTTCCCAGGACCAAATTTTTTTGCCAGGAGATCTGCTTAGAGGTGGAGAGAAAAGGCAGCAATCTGGAGGATGGTTTCCAGAAAAAAAAAATAGAGCAAATTTGTTGCAACCACGAAGCAAGCTAGTTTAGCAGATCTGGGAGAGCATCCCAGGGGCCTTTGCAGCGATGAAGCCATTCAGGGCTGTGGGATGGAGAAGTGCAGAGGCAGGAACAGATCCTTAACCTGGTCTCTGCTGTCATCCATGCTTCCATTTCTGCAGCTGAGCCACCCCTCAGCTATAAAGGTGTACACAGAAAGGAGGGATGAGAATTTAGATGCAGGCAGAGGCTTGTTCATCGAGCTTGTAAATCTGACCATGGAGTAACAGGGACTGCAAGTCAGTGTCATGCAGAATGGAATTTTTGGTGGATCATCTGCACCCATTTACTATTGTTCATTTACTGCTATGCTGCAAAAGCCCTGGCTCCAGATTACAGCTCTTAGTCCACGCAAGTCTCCACATTTCAAAATATAGCAGTCAGTGCCTTTTTTCCCCCCAGGGCATGATTTTTTCTGTGAAAGTGTGGTCTGTCTTCTGTATCTGGGTATGCTGAACACCTAGAACTTAATTTGATGGAATCTTTTTGGGAAGAATCTTGGACAGCAGCAGGTACCCCCATTTGGACAGCCTGTGGATGAGGACCTTGTAAAGGGAACAGTGGAGACAACCTGTACCCGCTTTCGTTTTAGCATTGCCATCCCTGCTGCCCATATCTAACAGCACTCGCTTGGCCTTGCACTGGTTTTGCACTACAGTACTCCAGAAATGTTCACAGGCACTTGTCTGTCCTTTTTCTGCTCGAATATACTTGTCTCATTGAACAAACCTTTTTTTTGTTTTGTTTTGGTTTTTTTTTTTTTAGCCCTGTGTAGTATTGATTTTAGCAAGCAGAAAAATGAAACCTCTGTGCGTGTGAATGGGTAAACAACTATCAGAGCGTACAAACTGTTGGGCAGGTAATTTTTAGATGTTTCTTGATTTGCCTGCTATCAGTTTTATTTAAATGTTAAGTCTTCACTCAGTGCACCTACCATGTTCATCAGGTTTTATTTCCCATTTAATAATTACAGCAGTTTCCCTTGAGCCCTGTACCTCTAATTAAGAAAGCTAAGTTTGATATAAAGTCAATGAAATGAAATTTGTTATACTTTTATGGTAAAAAGTAACATTTGTAGACTCGGTCACTACTCCCAAACATTGTTTTCTACATCTCCTGTTTCCCTTGACCCTCTGTGAGTACTGATGACTTTTCTGATGGTCAGAGACCAGGGTCTGGTCCATGCAGAAATTTAGCTACCGTGCACAGTAGTTCAGTTGGCATAGGATCTCTGCTTTCCCTTTTGCGTGTGTCAGTAAGGATTGCCTCAGTTCCCACCAGCACGGCACTTTTACTGTCCTGCTGGTGCTCTTGGTGCTGTAAGGTGGCCAGGGAAGCCCTGGAGAACCTGGCAGCACTGCATGGAGCTGGTCCTTCTTCAGGTGGACTCT
>NW_009630761.1:64310-78596 GCF_000690535.1 Cariama cristata | reverse complement strand
AGGTGGGATGGGTCTGTAGATGAGCAGGAACAACCAAGTTAAGGATGAGCCAACAGACAGATCTGCCTGCCTACACGGAGCACACCAGGAATTTAAATCCGTCACCGATGGTACGGTCCAAATGGCTGTGCTTCTCCGAGCGGCGGCTCCGTGAATGGAGGTGCACCTCATCACACCTGTTTTATAACACAGAAGTAAAATATTCAGGGCATCCAAATAGTTTATACCCTGACAAACAAATCCTGGCAGTGGGAGCATGAGTTTCCATCTCATTAAGCTGTTGGCAAAGCTCTGGTAATTCCAGTCACTGATACAGCGCAGGAATTATCCCTCGACACGACTGGTTGTGTTAGGTCAGAGCATCACTGTTTTTTCTCAGCAGTTGCCTGTTTATACTTGAGGGTAAAAGAAAATGTTGAGACGTTAATTCATTGGGTTCCTTGGTGCCGGAGCAAGGTCTCATGAGGTCAGAAAACAAGTGTCTGAGGATTTCTGTAAAATGAGCAGAAAGTGGACTGCTACACCTAAGTTGTAATGAGGAATTGCTTTTGAATCTAGTGGGTTTTTAATGCAGACCCTAGCACTGATTCTTGGTTTTGCAGAGGCTTGAAGGTTCAGCTTGGAGGTTGCCAGCTCAACTGCAGCCCAGGTTGGCTTTGGCAAAGTTCCTACCATCTCACAGCTGTTTGTGGGTCTGTATGAAATCAGCTGGTGGTTTTGGTCCACTTTCTTGGGGTCAAGTCAGCTCTACCACAGTTGGTGCCATTTTTGGCATGCAGGAGGTGTGCCATGAGTTGAAGAGATGGAGTTGGATGATCTGGAGATCATGGTGTCTTCTGGCTCCTCCATCGGTCAGAGGATGAGGCATTTTGTTGAAGGGAGTGGCACGCAGATGTCAATAAGCATGGGAAATTTGCCTCTAGCGCCGTTACAGATTTCACGGTGTCTTGCAAACGAGAAAGAGCAGTCTGCTCTCCCTGCCTCGTGTTACATTACACAGCTTGAGACAGGCGCATACAAAATTAATTTTAGAGGTCCGTCGTCCAGTCCCAGAGACTACGGAATGTTTTAGTAGGGCTTTTATAAAATTTATATGCTTTATCAAAGGTCCTATTGTTTCCTCATTAAAGCAGGATTATGCCTCTGGGATTAGCTGTTCCACATGGGTCAAGAGGACAGCCACACTCCATTTTCATAGTAAACTTCTCCTGCCTGCAGAGATGTACTGTGAAACGGCCAAGGCAAGTGGGAGGCTGAGTACCCAGGAGATGCAGGGATGCAGGTGCTTGGAAACAGGGCCCGAGAGGAGTTTTTACAAATGTCGGTTTGATTGGACTTGACTCTTGAACACATGGAAGAATTTTAGTGGGCTGCACCTCCAGCACTTCTTATCGTTCAAGCATCCCATCTCCGAAACTCCTTCTGGCGTTAAACAGCCTCTGTCGTTGGTGTGAACTTTAGGGGGTGAATTTGCAGCTTTTCCATATGCCGAAAGAAGCAGGCAGGAACACCTTTTAATTTGCACAAGGATCTTCTATAATCAGTACAAGTTGACCCCGCAGGGTTTTTTGAACTAATTCCTGTCGGTTTCTCTTTGCGGGATCTAATTTTTGCCCTCAAATTATGTCCTTTCTTCCAAAAGTTTGTTACATCTCATGGATTTTTTTCCCTGTATGACTACGATTCTGAATTCGGTTCAAGTCAGCAAAAAATCACTGCTAAGGAACAGATAACTTCTTTTACTGATGCTATAGTGTCCAGATGTTTCGAGCCTATTGGGAAGTGGTTTTCTTTGGGTTCTTTTAAGTGCACTGTCTGTCTCTACAGTTTGTGTCACATAGTTGCATATTTTTGTGTTCCTAAGATAAATATTGTCATTGCTGAACAGAGACTTGCAGGAAAGTGGTGAAAAGAAATGCTGAAGCAGCACTGCTAATGGGGTAGATGTATTACACCGCTGTTTAGTTGTAAGAAGTCTCCAAGAAGAAGAATGAACTCTTGGACTAGAAGCCTGCTCAGACTGCAGTATTAACTTGAAGAGAGGTGTTATTTGAAATGGGTGCTTTAAAAATCCCTCAAAAAATGGTTTTAGTACTTCTCTTGCTCTGCTCATAACAACGTTCCCTAGAGGATATGTATTTGTCATCTATTTTTCTACATCTGCAGAGAAGGAACATTCAAAGTACTCGTGCTATAGCTTGGAGCATCAGGTCAGAGATGAGCAGCTCCCAGCACACGTGGTCTGCTTTCCTCTATGCCAAGCAGAGCATCCTGCGAGCTGCAGGGATGCTGGAGAAGCTGCAGGACACCGTGCTGGCCCCGGGCTGAGCCGAGTCCCACCAGCAGCCCTGGTTGGGTTGGTGCAACTGGTTGTAATTGTACAATCGTTGGGACATTTGATGGTGGTCTACAGCATGAGTAGGACCGGTGGTGTATCTGTTACTCATCTCTTCCACTCCGCTTCAGGTTTGTTTTTTTTGGTGGCTGGTGAGTGGAAAGCTGGCCGTGGTCATTAACTGTACGTAAATGAGTCGTGCTGAACTTAAAACTCAGCATGCAGTGTTTCAGGTTACTTGGGCTCAAAGCAGCCAGATTATTAACCACCGGCACAGCATTTATAATCCAAATACTGATAACGGCCTTAAGTAGGGCAGGAGCTGCTGTAACTCTAATCTCCCCCTGCAACGCGGGGCAGGGCTGCGGCAAGCCAGGTGTTTGCCTTCAACTTCAGCTGCTCCATCTGCAGAACCAGGTG
The DNA here is from genome assembly GCF_000690535.1 of Cariama cristata. Lineage (NCBI taxonomy): Eukaryota > Metazoa > Chordata > Aves > Cariamiformes > Cariamidae > Cariama > Cariama cristata. The sequence goes on along the minus strand of NW_009630761.1, from coordinate 75,841 downwards.
GAGATGCTGAAGACCGTCAGCAAAACACAGCTGGGAAAAGTTAAGAGCAGCCCCACAACTTGCTCATTCACCTGGGCAGAGCACACCCTGAAGCAGAATTGCTGGGGATAAACATGGCTTCACCTCAGCCCTGGCTCTGGGGAGGATTGATGAAATGAAGAGGAAGTAGATGTATGCTCGAGCTGGGGTTTTTTTGGTTTTTTGTTTGTGTGCTTTTTTTTTTTCTTCTCAGTAGCAACACAGCCAAATCAAATCAGCTATTTCCAGAATGCTGCCTTTTAACCGCCTGTGCCATCAAATCCAACCCGGCTTTGGAGAAGCTTTGCTGATGAGTACTTCTTTTTCATCTGCTACTCCAGGTTTTGTTTTGTTTTGTTTTTTTCTTTTTTAAAATTAAGATGTTTCTTTCTTACTCTTTTTTCCCCCTGAGGATTTTTTTTTTGTTTTATTGGGTTTTTTTATAATGCATGATGTAGAAAATCAAGATTTTGACAGCTGTTGAAGTTTCAAGTTTAGTGTTGAATTTGGATTGAAGGTAATTTTTAGCCACTTCCTTTTTCCCCTATGTGCGTGTTAATTAACTTCAACATACAGACATTTGACTTCATCTAGCTCTTGATAGTTGTCTGAACCCATACGTCCGGTGCGTGGGGTGGAGGACCTCTGACTTCTTTGATGTGATGCTCTTACCAAACACTCCTTTCAGTCTGTTGAAAAATCTTCTCTTTGAACTGTCTTGAGTGTTTTTCAGCGTATTATTACCAGGTTTGTGGGAGCAGGCAGAGGCAGGGGGTGCTGAGCATGTATGAAGCAGAGCAGGGTGCTGAGCGCTTGCTCCACTGTCGCAGGGAGCTTGCTAGGATGGAGCATAAAGCACAAGCGGGTCCCCCTTTCTCCTATGTAGAAATGATAAAGGATCTGATGGTTTCTGTCCCCTTGGGTAGGGACGGTGTCACCGGGATGTAAAATGCTGGAATCCAGGGCAGGCAGCTCCTCGATAATGGTGTGTTTCCTCGTAAGCACTTAGGATGGAAAAAGAAGTGTGGGGAACTTTGTGTGATTCTCTCCTCCGCGTCTCTCTGACTCCATTGGGAATTTTGTTGTTAGTGCTGCTGGGTTGATATGGAAAGAGCTCAAATGCCCAGGGAGCGAGTGGAGATGTGCAACTCTAGCGGAGGTGGGTCACCCTAAATCTGTGCTGGGGGCAGCTCCAGGTGAAGGTGTTGGGTACAGATATGTCCAGACGTGCTGGTGTTGGAGGGAGCTGATGCCTCCAGCAATTATGGGCTTCCTCTTTAGCTGGGTTGGTCTAGAGCCTCTGCGTGTTAAATCCTGAAAGTTTTTAAGGGTGGGTGGGTTGTGTGCTTTGTCAGCCTGGTTTTCTTCAGCTGTTTCGCTAGGGAGAAGCTAGATTTTTTGAGATTTGATTTAAGGTACCTGTTTTGTTGAATGAGTTTATTTCAGAAGAATCTTCTGATTGAATCATTCTTCTGTTGGAAAATGTCTGTTGGTCAAGAGAGAAACTTTCCCTGGGACCAATACATTCTCAGGAGATCAGAAACCACCCTAGGCACTCTGTAATTTTATTTACTAAACTGTACAACATGGCCTAAATACATTTGAATATGGTTCTTTGGCATCCTGGTAGAGCGCTGGCTGCTTGACCTTTGGCTGTCCTGATGTCTCCTTGTTTTGTGTAATTTTTGAAAGAGGGTTGGGTTTTTTCTTTGGTTTTGGGGGTTTTTAATAACTATATGGAAGGGGAAGATTCTAAGTCCAGGTTTCACAGGATGGGGCTGTTTCTGCCCAGCCCTCCTGCTTTCTGAAGGCAATAAACGGTGTCCTCAGCTTGAGGTTTAGCATTCCAAGTTTTACTCTGACAATGTGGCTTTTCTACATGGGGAAGTTGCTGTGAAATTTGGGTAGGTGAATTTGCAGCATACCAGCTGCTTCACTAACACCGTCTGCAGAGATGTGCAGGGTGCTGGGAGTGCTTTTGTGCAAACCAGCTTTCTGTGATTCCCTTTCAGGAAGGCTTCGAGGTAGCACGGCTGCCAGAGATCTGCTCTGCAGCTGGCACAGCCTTGCTTCGGAGTTAAAGCGAGCTGCCGTTACCTACGCTTTCTGGCTATGGGCTGTGGTTTCACCATCGCTCAAACCTCTCTGGTCGCTGCAGAGAAGATGGGGGCTTGATCTGGGTTGAGCTCAGGGGGGAAGGATGGATCCTGGTGTATCCTGGCAGGTCCTGGTGGACCACCAGACACCACTACGGTCCCCTGCGTGTGTGTATTGGGAGGGAAGGGGCCACCCTGGTGTGACCGTGGGCTGAGCTTGGCTGCTAACCCTTGGAGGAACAGCGTAATGGGAACGACAAGAGATTTGGACCAGAAGAGAAAAATTCATGTTAGCGCCTGAATATAGTTTTTCATCCTCTTAAAATTCTTCTGTTTCTTTGAAGTGTGAATCCCAGATGCTACAAAAGTATTTTTCCAGACATGGCTATGCTGTCTTGCTGTGTATTTTCCACCAAATTGCTGAATTACTGTTTTCCTTCTGGCCTTCAATTTTTTTTTTTTTTTATAGCTTTATCTTTTTGTCTGGATGTTTTACATGGCTAAAACTCATTCCTGTCTAGCATCCCAATCTGAGAACTCCCACGTGAGACAGTGTCCCCACCAAGCTATTGCATAGGACAGGAATGCTGGCTTTTTTTCCTGGAAACTTGTAAACATGAACTTCCTGTTGACGCGAGCTGTAAATCTGCAAATAGGCTCTGCTTCCGACAGAAGACAAAGGTAATAAAATTTCAGGTCCTCGTTCACTGTGCCTGGTCCTCCTTGAGCTGCATCCAAGCACCCCAGAGGCAGGGGAAGTGCAGAGGCACAGGAGGGAACCTGCTGATTGCTCTGCACCTCTGGAAATTTATTCCCTTGATTTTTTTTTTCCCTGTTTCTTTAGGCACCCAAATACGGATGCAATCCTAATAGAAGCCAGTTGGGAGAATCTTGAAACCCTAATGACTCTAAAATGATGCTTCATGGCTTGTTTCCTCCTTTCATTTCTCCCTGCCTCTCCCACCAGAGAGCTGATCTTCAGTTTCGGGGAGTGAACTCTCTCCTACATCCAAAACAGGCATTTTTGGATAATGAGCTGGCCAAATTCTGGCACCTATTAGAAGACTTTGCATGTTACCACCCGTGTCACTTAATCTTGCTGTTATTTCTACCTCCAAGAGGAGATGTGGTGGGACGCATAACCCACACTAGTTGTTGGTTTTCTCCTTCTACACTTAACACTTTGCTCTTTTGCATTTCATGCAGCAGCAGCTTGCGAGTCTCATCCCATGTGGGGCTGGGGGCTGCTCTCTCTGCCTTATAACGCTGATGCAACATGAAGCTGTGACTAGCAAGCCGTATGCTTTACCTTCCTTCTCCCGGCACCAAGACGAGAGTGCCCGCAGCTCGCTGGGGGAAGAGGTAGCAGCACATGGAGAATAGCCATGTGGTTTCCCATACCGTGTGTTTTTCAGAGGCTGGTGCACGCTTTATTTTTGGGTAGGTAGCAGATGCAGGTAGCAGATACCTGGGCAAGTGGCTGAGCTTGGCAGATGCCGTTGGGCTTATAACGGTTGGGCATAAGTGTGCTGATCTTCAGGATCGGTTGTTGGGGATGCTGGGGCTTCTCTGTGCTATCAGGGAAGGGATGGAGGCAGGTGAGGAGCTGGGGGATGGTGGAAGCAGAGAGTGGAGAAGGGAAGCAGAAATAAGGCAAAAAGAGATTAAAAGCATGGTAGTGGAAAGAGGAAAAGGATATAGAAAGGAAGAAGTGGTTACAGGACATGGAAATGAGAAGCAACGGGCAGAATAAAAGGAAGATCTGGATGAAGGCTGAACTCTGTTAATAAGCATCCCATTAATTAATACTTTTTCATGCGGCAGCACGAGGGTGTGGATGAAATCCAGCCTTTCTCAGCTTGACCTCCGCGCTCGCCACTGTGCTGGTTTCTCCTTGGCTTCCCGCCCGAAGCGAAACCGCAACCTTTGTGACTTCTCCGGGCAGAATGAAAGGCACATGGCAGCGGTGTAAGAGGAGCCTCTTGCAGTCCTCTGCGCTTGGGTGGGCGTGCTGGTTCTTTCGTAAACTAATAGCTCCCAGCAGTGCTACTAAATCAGACTTGGTGGAGCCGGGAGCGGAGAGTTGGAATGCTGGGCCAGGCGCAAAGGGCTGCACTGGGTTGTTTCTTGGTTTTTTGTTGGTTTTTTTTTTCTTTCCCCAAACTCACCATTTGTTAGGTCCAAAGGGCCAACTGACAGCAGGAGAGGGAACTGGTAAAGATGGGCTTTGCCAAGAAAAATGTTTAAAAAATAAAACCTCAAAATTACACCCCCCCCAAAAAAAAACAACACCAAAACCAACATTTAAAACATAATTTTTTTGTTGTTTGGTGAGGCTGGAAGAGAGGGAGCCCTGTTCAGTGCTAAACCTGCAAAGCCAACAAACTGGGATGCTACGGGAAAGCCCTGCTTAAAATCCTGAAGTGGTTTTACTGGGTAAAATGAACAAAACAACTGGGGATTGGTTTGGGTTTTTTAAGTGTCTTAAAGGAAGGCTGTGGTTTGGGTGAGAAATTTGGAATTTTTTAATCAATGTTACTGGGTGAGTGACAACTAATTAATAAAGAAAGAAAGAAATTGAGAAAATAAACCTCCTTTGGCAGCTGTCTGATGCCAGGATGTGGCCAGGCAATGAGTTGGGGAGGTACCACCTCCTCCGAAGGGCCGGGCAAGGACCAGAGCCCCAGCAGCACTCCCAGGGACTGGAGGGGAAGGAAGCTCAGGATGAAGTGGAGAAAAAGGCTTTTGTTAAAAGAACCCAAGATAAAGAAGGAAAAGTCATTACCAGGGGAAAAGCCACAGCCTGCAGGAGGGAAGTCACCGGTGGAGGGAGGTGCAGGAAACAAGCTGGGGTGTAATGGCCCTGCTGTAGGGAAGGGGCTTGGGATCCATCACATGCATTTTTTTGCTCATATTTTTGATTGTAAATGCTGTCCTTTCTGGGACAAGACCAAAACCACAGGTTCTGCTTCGATAAGCTTCAACATGTGCTTTCTTAATTGTTAAAGATCTTCCATACAGGCAGTGCGGGGAGTAGTGGGAGCCCAGAGTAGGGTATCTGATCCAGGGGACAGCTCTCAAAGCACATCATCTCACCTGCAAAAGGGAGGGATTTCTGCTTCCAAAACTTGTTTGCACCATAAACACATGCTGAAGAGGATGGCCCTGTAAAGAGTCCGTCAAAAATGTCAGATCTAGGCAGATAACTGGGTTTTCTAAAGCCTGAGTCAGCTGCAGGATAGAGCTCCATCAGCACACTTCCAAAGCCAGAAATGGCCCTGATCCCCAGCCTGGGTGTTGGGCAATTAAAGACAAGCATCACCAAAATTACAATTGGAGGGGAGTGGATGTATGTATTTTAACAAATCTCTGTAATCGAACAGTGCTGCTATTGATCTGGAAAATATTGTCAAGCTGCAGAGCTGTTGGACTAGACTTAATGCTCTGCAGGCTGGGTTTTACTCTCTCCAAATAGGATTACTCATTTTTTCCATATTTCTGTGTTTGGTTTAAATACCCGTGACAGCTACAGAGGCTTGGATTTCTAATCAGAGCAAGGGTGTTAGATTTAGGAATTGGTGTGTTGTTTTGAAGGGGATTTTTTGGGTAGGACATCAGTTCCTGGGTGGCTTTTTCTTTACATATGTGGTCATATAGCAGGAATAAGGTAGCTTTTGCTTAGGTGTCGTTCCTCCCCAGCCCTAAATCAGTGACCAGAAGTAAAGTTTTAATAACTTCTTTAGGTTGTGCTTAATTCCTTGTTGCACCTTTGCTCCTAGTGTTTTTTTGCAATGTCTGATCATAGTTGTTCTGGGTGTAAATTCTGCCAGCTCAGTTAAGGCCAACTTTTAATACGTTTTTTCCCCTCTCTGGGCACTATTGAAATGGCGCAAAAGCCAAACACTACTCATGTTCGCTCCTGAAGGAGGCAATATGATTAGATTTACTTGACAAATTAAGCTTGTTAACATAATCTGCCATGTGCTAATTTAAATAATGGATGTATTGAAAAGAGGATGTTTGTTAAATGTGATAAATTTGCTAGGAATGGAGAGGTCTAATCTCCTTTTGGGGGCGGTGCATGCCTCTGTCTGATGAGCTTGAACTCGGGTCGGCGAACCTCCCCTGCAACCCCACCGGCATCGCTTCAAAGGGAGCAGTCCCTTCTTGGCTCCATTGACTTGTAAGTAAGGCATAAAGCAAGCAATAAAATGTTTGACTTTCCTGCCAGACCTGAGCCTGGAGGAGGAGGAGGATCCCAATTGGTTTCCATCAGATTCCAGTTAGCATGAATTTACGGTTTCCACTTAGCCTGATAAATGGCTTTGGCTGCCTTGGTGCATTTGGTGTTATTTTTCTGTACAATGGAAAGTGGTCAGCTTGAAAAGGCAAAGGCTTTCCAGGGTTGCCGTGAATACGAGTGAAGCTTCTTTCCGAGGTAAGAACGCAGCAGGCAAAAAAATAAAGCCGCAGCATGTCGTGAAATATGGGTGGAATAGAAGACAAATCAAAAGTAGTTTGGGTCTCTTGTGCTTGCTGTGGCAATGGGCTGTGATAGGCATAAAAATTCCACTGGAAACTGGAAAAATTCTTCAGATTCCCTCGCTTTCCTCAGAAACCACACTTAGCAGCAGGTATCAATAGCTCCCAGTGTTCAAACTTTGTTTGCATCGTTCTTTCCATGGAACACTCCCAGGAGAAGAAAGCAGAAGCAGATTAACTCGGCTAGCCGGGGAAAGCAGTTTCCCCCATGCTGCCTGCACTCCTCCTTCCTTCCACTGTAGTGGTGGTGTCTGGGTTACAAGATCTATTTTGATGTGTATTTGAGGACGAGGCAAGCCTCTTGGTTATGCAGAGGTGCTGCTCGAGGTTGGTAGATGACATGTCTCGATGTCCTCTAGTAGGGTGTTGCCTCTGCTTCCCCCTGCTCTGTTTGCAAAGGCAGTGGCTGAGCAGGGCATGGTGTGCGGGATGCTTTGTCCTGGCTCGCTTTGCAGCAATGGGAGCTGCTGGCATGGGTGCTGCTGGAGAGACCGGCTGGGAGCAGAACGCTTGTACGGCCCTGCCTCTGCCAGTGGCGAGCTTAGGCACATGGCTCGCGGTTTGGGCGAGCTTAGGCACATGGGTCCTGTTTAAGCTACAATCCACACGCCTTTCAAAGGAGGCTTTGCAGTGGCTCCTGCTCAGGGTACCCAGGTGTCCCCACCTTTGATTTTTATGCTTTGAGAGCCCAAAACCACACGTGCATCTTCCTTACTTGGAGGCCGAGCCTTGAGGTCTGGCATATTCCCGCCCCTCCAGCCAGAACTGAGGATTTCTTTCCTGAGGATGTTGGGTTTTTGATAGACGTTGGTCTGTGGACACCATGGCAAAGAGTGCATATGTTTTCATAAAGGTTTATAAAGTCAAATTATTGTAACTAAAAATACTTGGAGTGGCCTGAGTTTTTGATGTTTCAAACTGCTTTAGGTTGTAAAAATAGGGAAAAGATTTGTTTGGCCATGGGTTGACAAAAGGTAGTTACAACCCAGTTGTCATAGTTGGGGACAATTTTTGTTTATGTAAAGTGAAACATTTACAAGCTGTTGAGGTCCTTAAGTTAAAATATGACTTAAAAAGGAAAGTGATGGAATATCTAGTGCTAGTTACCTATTTCAAATAAAGCTACTAAACCCCAGGCTATGCCATATACCTTGTAAGAGGGCTTTCTCTGATGACTTTGACCCAGAAACCTGGCAGCTCCCTGCATCTCTTCAGCATCTTCTGTTTGTCATACAGCATCCCTCTCCTCTCTCGTGCTCAGACCGAGGTCAGCTTTTGAATTCACTGGCTGGTTTCAGGCTGGTTTGGTGATGTCGGGACAGGGCTGGACAGGGAGAAGTGGTACTTGATGCTAAATGCTTCATGCCTTAAGCATAGGGCCACATCCATCTGCCTGGTACCATCTCCACTGGGGGCAAAGCTGCAACATGAGCTCACTCCTTATAAGACATCAGAGAATCCACAGGAGAGCCACTGCTGTTGGGGACCTCACAGCATGAGACCCTGGGGAGCAAATAATGAGACAGAAGTCCATAGGAAAATAACTTCATTAATTCTGGTGCTTGTGGAGCTGCTTGTTTTTTGTCTCCCTTCATTGTCTGTATAATTTAGAGATGATTTTTCCATCTTGGCTTATGAAATATTGAGAGCTTCAGTATTTTGTGCAACCTTCATCAGAAGTGTCAGCAGCCCCAGCGAGCATAACTTTCTGAAATTAAAAGTTTTATTGATGTGCCTTGCCAGCAGCCCTACCAGTGGGGACTGGGGTGCAGAAAGAAGCGGGTGCCAGGAGGTGCTGGTGGGTCTGCCTGCAGCATCTGTCTACTCCCACCCCGCTGTGGTGCCCAAGCATCACTTTGCAGGGTGCTCCAGGTATCCGTGTGCTGATACTTGATTGTGATTCACTTTTTTTTTTTTTTACTGAAGCATATGAAATTGCTGCTTTTAGTTGAGGTTTGGAGGTGGGAGGGTAGCTGTAAATCTGTGTCCCCTCTGCCTGCAACCAGGTTGTCCTTCTGGGAGCGATGTGCTTGCCCAACCAAGGCTGCAGCAGCTTCGTGTGCTTCGACAGCAGCCGAAAGTCTCCTGCCCAAAAGCCTCTCCCCAGTTATCACCCAGCATCCTGCCTATACCTCTGCGGGAGGAGATCATGGCCCATGGCCCATATCCTCATGAATGCATGCCATGCCTGCTTGCAGAGTGCTTTTTAATACTTCCTTTAAAGCCCTTTTTCCCTCTCTTTACAGCCTTTTCCCCTCCCAAAGGGAAGTTGAGGTACCTTAAACTAATTAGGAGTAAGAGGTGGGGAAGCGGGGGGTAAAGGGTTAGGTGGGGTGCCGAGGGGCAGTACCTTTAGGAGGTTTATGGACATGGCTTGGCAGTTAGCAGTAGCCTACTGAAGCACTGGAAATTTCATGAAAAGAAGCATTTTGCTGTCTGTGAGCACGTTAATATCCTGCCATGCTTATACCAACTGCAGAGAATTCAGCTCGTGTGATTTCTAGGCTTTTAAAAAAAACATTATCCCTTGGCTTGGGCAACGGCAGGTTTTTAGTTTGCTGTCCTGGCAAGGTACGTAGGTCTCTGATTCTCAAAAAAGTAGCTGGGGGGAGAGTTAGTGTTGCCTACAAGGTTTTGGAAAGGATTATATCGAGACTTGAAGCCTCTCAGCTTAGAGGAGTATGGACTGGAGTGATGGATCTCTCCTGAGATCTTCAAATGTGCCTGTGCATGGTCTGCAAGCAAAATACAAACATCACTTCTCCACCTCGGGTGGTTTTGTGGGAGCCGGGAGGAGGATGGCATGGAGGAGGGTAGTTTGGGCAGTAACTGGAGGGATGGTTTCCCCTTCTCTGGGGCAGTACCGCAGGGAGCCAGGGATGCCCGTCTGCGGGGTGAGGAATGCTGTGTGTAAATCCCTGTTTCCCCAGCGCCCGGCTTGCGGTGAACGGTGCTGGGCTGATGGGATTAGTCAGGGGCCTCCAGTTAATATCTGTTGTTCACACTGCACGTCGGGCAGCGGCTATTCAAAATTACCAGGAGGTTTGTAGGTGGCAGAGCTGTGTATTAAGAGGGGGAAAAATGGTCAAATGTCGTTGTGTCCAGTGGGTTTCTGTTATGAGTCTCCCGTGCGGCTGTGAGATCCCTGCTGGAGTTTACTCGCCATATAAAACATTTTGGATTTACATTTTCCTTTAACACTTCCTCTTCAATCCGAATAATATGTTACACATTTAATTGCTCTTCCTTTGAATTTTCCAGTCCTCCTTTGGTACCCTTGCAACATCAGTATCTTGTTATCTTGTTGTTACTTCTAATTGCTAACACATGCCAGCTTTCCAGAGCTGCAAACTCCGGCGCTGGGGCTTGGAGGGGAAGATTTATGTGCTTGGGGAAACCTTCAGAAAATGAATTCACTAGTTTACCCAACAGCTTAGCCAGATTTTAAAATCGAGGGCTAAGACGAAGGCTGATTTACACCCAGCGCTGCATAAGGCAGAGCTGATTTTGGAAGGGTGTCTCCGACAGAAACAACCCGCAGTGCCTATATCGGCGAAACCCTCCTTTCCTCTCGCCGCTGTCCGCTGTTATTGCTGGCCATAAACAAATTACGTGTATTTAACAAGTTAATGTCAGCCGGGCTGCGAGGCGCTGGTAGGTGTGTGCTTGGTGACATCAGCTGGCGAGCAGCCTGGCAGCAGCGCGGCGCAGGCAGGGAGCCGAGGGTGTGTGTGCCTCTAAGCTGGGTATTCTGGCAAGGTGGAGAAGCTGGTCTGTTTGGCAGGACCTTCCCATCTGGGATCCATCTGTGTTTCCCTGGAATCGGACAGGCGGCTCCAGGCAGTGAGAAATCGCAGATGTGCGGGACCTGACACATGTCCAGCTAATGAAAGGAGAAGGCAGGCTGGGCTCCGGCTGCGCTCGAAGATCACGAGCGGAGGAGGAGGAAGAAAGCTTTTATTTATATTTCAAAGAAACTAGGTGTATTCAACAGCAGCTGGATCGTTGCAACCTTGCTGTTTAGGGTAAGCGATAGATGGGTCTATTTTTAAACAGGACTGGATAGGGTGCAGCAGTAGGGGGGGATGCTCGGGGAGGGGGGGATGCTTAGCCATCGTGCCACCAAGTGGGTTTGAAGAGCGATGTGGGTTTCACCGGCGATCTTAGGAGAGCCTCAACCTTGAACACAGGTAGAGGGAGAGGGTGGGAGCGGGGCCGTCCGCAGCGCTTTGCCACCCAGCCTGCCTCCGGTCGACTGCAGTGGCTCTGCTGGGGGAAAACTTCAATAGAGGAACCGGCTGCAAGCGTGGATTCTGCAGCTGAAAAAATACTAAACTCTCTCTGAGGAGAGCTGCATTCGAGCTCTCTCTATGTTGCTATGGAATGGTTTGTTTATTTTTTAATTTTTTTTTCGTATTTTTCTTTTCCCCCTGCTGTGAGCAGGCGGCTGGGATTCAGAATTTTCTGGGGAAATGGAAAAGCAGGAAGGTTTTTGTGTGTTTTAGCAGAATGTGTTTTTTCGCTGTGCCTAGCCTTACTCTCACTTCTGCATGCTGATATTGAAGCTGGGGGGCTAAATCTGCAGAGGTAGATTTCTTCCATCGGCTCCCAAATTTCCTTAATTTTCTCTGTGTTTTTAGTGCTTCTCTGCATTGTGGCAGAGGCTGCTCCCTTTTTGTCTTTGCGCTCCTCGAGCAGCAACTGATGCTACCAGCATCTAAATCTCTCGGATCAATTTTGTGATACCGGAACAGACCTCCCTACCCTATATATTTTCGCTGTCGGACTGCAGACTGCTGGATTTTCTTTTATTCCATTGTAATCTCCTGATCTTGCGTGTGTATTTTAAACCTGTGCTTTTCCCCCCACCTCCCT
>NW_009630761.1:33694-64265 GCF_000690535.1 Cariama cristata | reverse complement strand
CGGAGTAGCTTGTAAAGATCTCTCTGTTGCACATTTGCTGAGCTGCTGCCCCGGGTGTGCGCTCTGCAACGTATTACCGGCTTTTTTTTCCCTCCTGCAGCACTCGGCTCCTGCGTGACGGTACTCATAGTCCATTTTATTTGCCAGAGAAATCCTGCCCAGCTGTGGGAGATGCACCAAAATCAGTACTCAAAGTTTGGGGAGCTCAAATGTGGCTGAGGATTGCTTGCTATCGAGCTGGAAGAAGAGAGAGGAATATTTGCTGGGCTGTCTGGTGTAGGGTGATTTCCTTTGGGGCGCTTTGCTGTTGCTTTGTCCGGGTTAGTTTTAAGTGTGCCAAATGACAGGGTTTCCCTGGGGAGGGCACGGTGCAGCCTGGCCGGGCTCCCTGGCAGGGGGCTGTGGTGCTGCATGGGCTGCAGCTCCGCGCTCGTCCGGTTCATTCAGCCCTTCATGTGCCACTTTAAGGTTTTCCTTCTATTGCAGCGTGCAAGCATTTGAGTATCGGCCTTTAAAAACTATATATTGTAAGTCTGCTTCTATAGACAGGCCCTCGCTGTCCCCGGAGAGGAGGCAGAAGGAGCGTGTGCTGCCTAATGCTCTACGACTTCAACATCTCAAAGTGCACCAGCACAAAGGAGGAATGAAACCCAAAAAATCTCCAGCAAAGCCGTACAGAGTGTGACGATATCTAAAAGCAGAGCCGTGCTCTTCTGCAGCGGCTCTCCCGAATCTGTGAATGCAGCGCAGCATGTTGGAGCATCTGCTGCTGCGGTCTCTTTGCAGGTCAGGCTCTGATTAAGCAAACGGAAGTTTTGCCGGCATCAAGGCGGCACGATTTGGCCCTTAAACAACTAATTTGTCGGTGTCTTGCTCAAGCCCTGCGGGAAACTTTTTTTCTTCTCAGGTTCCTCTCTTTTTGGAAAGCATTTGGGGTGCCTGATGAGCTGAGTGCTTAGGTGAGAGAAGTGGTTGTATTTTGGGGAAGAGGGTGGCTTGAAACTTGGTGGCCAGCCATAATAATTTTATAGGAAAGAGGTAGCACATCCAAGTTAAGACTTTTTTCTTGGTAAGAATTGTCTGCTGGATGACGTGATTTTCACTGTTAGTATGGAGAAGATGTTTAGTCCGGTTTTTGGAACTACCTAGGCTTCACCTAAATGACTGTGTGTCCTCCCAGGCAGGTACCCCTACCCCAGCACATCCACTGGTTATAGAAACCTGCAAATAATGCACAACTGAGAAACCCCAGTGTAAGAAACAAGGTAAAAGGGGTAAAGCAAAGGCAGTTTGAGCAAATAATGCCAACAGGAAAGTGCAGTAAGCCAAGTGAAGGGTTTGCAGTGTCTGAGGAAGGAGCAGAAGTGCTAAAGGCAAGGAGAATAAATTGTTAATCTGAGAAGTCTATTACACAGGGAATGCCCTGAGGAAAAGAGCAGAAACTCCATTTAATAGTGAAAAGGCCAAAACAGTGCTGCCAAGTCGGGTTCTGCTCTGCCCGGGGACTGGAGCCATGGCCCCTGCTTACTTCCAAGATGTTGCTATTTTTGCAAGTTGCATCTGCTGGTTTTTGCAGAGGCTTGTTTAAACCCGCTGAAGCCAAAAGCGAAAGGAGCTTTTCTCACGTGAACCGTGGGTCAGGCTCTTGGGGTTTTGGCTTTTTGTCTTCTGTTTTATTCCTCGTAATCTTACAGGACCAGTGTCCCCAAGAGAGCAGGTTTCACTTCTTAGTGCTGCCTTATCTGTCAGATCGAGTGTCATTCCCAAATTATTTTCCTGCTGCTTTACAGGGCTTTGTCACACATCGCTCACAGTGGGTTTTGGCTTGTAGAGTTTATCACTGGGGGACAGCAGAGAAGAGGGCAAGAGCGTGGTTTGACTTTAGGAGCTGAGTTTTCAAGGCAACCACCTTTTTGGTCCCCAAATTGACCTGTAAATGCAGTAACCATCAGCAGCATTTTGCAGGAGGCAGCACTCTCCCATGGTTATGTGTTGGGATGGGCGAACCAAGTGGCCTCTTGGTTTTTCCAGCTCTGTTTTTTCTAGGGTTTGGACAAAAAACAAGATTTGTTTGACATGTATGTGTGATGTTTATGGTATAGCTGGGTAGCTGAATGAAGTCATTTGAGGACTTGGGCTTATGTAGCAGATCTAAGGCGACACTGGCTACTTCTTAAATCTGAACAGGATATCATCGTAATCTGTTGCCTATTGTTTGATTGGGGTTTTTTTTCCCCATAATGAGAGATGGCTTATCTTTACTTGTCCTGGGCTAGATTGTAAGCTTGCCTTTATCCTAGCATCTAGTGACTATTTCCATATCCGATGGCTTGTTAGAAGCTAGGTATGAAATATGTTTCGACAGACACTCCAGAGCGGTCCCTGGGGGCAGCAGCACTGCAGGTCTCTGGGAGCCTGTTCAACTTTTATTTTTATGATGGAGACTGTCTTAATTCATGCAGCGTTCAGGGAACGGCTGGAAAAACCTTTGTTTAGAGCAAGAGCAGAAGCTGGGAAGAACTGGTGAGCGATGATCCCGCAGTTAAAGTGCAGCATGGAGAGGCTTGGGTTCAGCTCTTGGGTCTGCAAGCAATTTTCTGAGGCAAGACCTTGACCTTAGCGCTGCTTTGTTTGTCGGCAGCTTACGTCCAAAAGGACAATAGCGATTTCAGAGGTTTCAAAGCATTTTAAAGTGTAACTATCATGCCTTTTATTGGGCTGGGCAGTTGCATTTTTATAAGCCAAGCTTAAGGTTTTAGAATAACGTGTATTGAATTTCCTTGGCGCGCTCCCGGTTGCAGGACTCCTGTCTTTTGCGTCCATGGCAGGACTTGTGCTATTGAAGGAGGACAGTCGCAGGTGGCCAGAAGACGATTTAGAAGAACCAGGACTGTTGCAGATCTGCTGCTCGATGACTCTCTGATCCTATGGAAACTACAAAGCCAAAAGTCAGTTTTCCTTCCAGCATCAGGATGCCACAACCTGATGGTGGGATGCTGCATAACCATCCCTTTCAAAGGCATTTCTTTCACCAAAAAAACCCAAGAAAACCCCCAAAGTATTGATAACCGTCATTGAGCTCACCCCAAACAAGGGGAGGAGGAGGAGCACGCTGCAGCCCCGAAACAGCTCAAACCTGTTGCTCCGCAGCAAGCTGTGAATGTTTAAAGACCCAGTATTACTTAGGATGCTGGCGGAGCGTCGGGGGGAGCGGGTTATTGTGCGGGGAACAGATGTGCCGTGCGCTGTTGCCGCGTGCCGGCTCTGTGCCGCTGCTCCCGGCACCCGGTGCAGCCATTGTTCCGGCTCCTATTCATCCGCCCTCGGCTGCCGCTCTGCGCCCGCTCCCTCATTGTTTCTCCAGGAAATTAGCATTAAAAACCCATCCGAAACCCCCACGTCCCTCAACTGCAGGTGACTGTTATTGGCCCCAGCTGCCACCCTTGTGCTTGATTACTTCCATATGGGGTTGTGGCAAGAAGTAGGACCCACTTATTGATTTTTATTTTTTTTAAATATTTTTTTCCCCTTTTTTATTCCCCCCACCCCACACAGACACTTCAGCACTCACAAGGAACAAAACCCTGAAATCTATTAAGCCCCCATAGGCTCCGGTTGCTATTACAACTGGGATGAACACTTTACAAGCAAAGCTAATTACACCCTCTCCCTGCTTTCTTCCTTTCTTCAGCCCCCAGCCCATAAATGTAAAATAACCAGAGGGCAATTGGTAGTAAATTAAATCTTTGCAGTGTCCTGAGAGGAGGTTTTCTTGCTAGCAGGAAGAAGTCTGCTGGGCTTTAGATGTTTGGTTATTTGGTTTGTTGGGGTTTTTTTACTAGGAAATGGGAAACTGGTCTCTGGCGTATTGCTGTGGCGCACCTATTAAAGGGACACACAGACCCCAACCTGGGTCTGGATAGGAAAGAAAAAAATAATTGAAGTGGATTGTTAACTTGTGAGCCTAATCAACTGTTGAGAGGAGCCAAAGAGAAGCTACACACGAATTGAGGTTACAAAATTCTAGGAACGAGCTGGTTTTCTCCTGGTACGATTCATCTGCAAGGCAGCAGGTTGCATGAAACTCCAAACCCCGCCAAAATCTCTTCGGGGTTTACCGCTGGCAGAGTGGCAGTGGGTTTGCCTGGAGGCGAGATGTGCTACAGCTGGTTACAGCAGAGAGGGAGAGGGGACATCTCTTGCTGCCCTACCTAGGACTTGAAAATGAAGCTGTTCTGCAGAGGCACGGAGCATCTCCAGCGAGGACAGGTGGGTTGTGTCCTGTGACGAGGGGACCAGTCTACGCAGCCCTGACCTACTTTGTGCCAGACAGGAATGGAGGAGAGTGGCAGCTCATCTCCTCTCTGGAGGCATCAGGCATAGCTTTCCTCTGTGCTTCTGTCCCAACAATGTGGATGACAAAGCCCTGTCCGAGTCCAGAGGTCAGTTGATTGGAGTATATTCCTCTATGGAGAAACATTGAGTTTCTGTTATGACACGCTGGACCTCCTAAAAAGAGTTTGGTTATGCTGCAGTGTTGCAGCTGACAGGGTTTGTGCTGGTGGCTCCTGGCAGAGCAGCTTGCTGGCGGATGATGGTCCTCAAAGCACCACGACTGAGGTGTTGCATGCAACTGCCTGGGCGGGCTACTTGTGAAAGCCCATCAAAGCCCCGTAAGCCTCAGCTGTTATGGCTTGTGAGGGTATTTCCTAGCTAATCAGTAGGTTTTGTGTCCTTGCATCCTTGGTGGTGCCCCAGCAGCAACTTCCACGGGATCTGTCTTGTTCCCTGCCGGTGATGCGCTGGGCAACTCGTGCTGAGACCTGGCAGGGCTCTCCAGCGTGACAGCAATGCTGCAGTCTCCTGTTGCAGTACAGATAGGTGTATGCAAACCTCTAGCTAGAAAAGATCTAGATGTGCTCCTCTCTCCTCAGAGCAAGACATGGAAGACATGTTCGAAATGGAGAATGACTTTTTATTCAGATAACACAGCCCTTTTGGGCAAAGAGTCCGTCTTGCTAGTCTGTAAGTAGATGCTGCAGTGAGTCTTTGCTCAGATACAGAAGTCTTTGGGAATGGCTGGGGCTTGGGTGGTTGACCTCAAGATTATGAATGCAAACTTTCTTAGAGATGGGGAATGGACTTGTCCTGAGACTTTGTCCCAGCATTGGTTCTTTGGCATTTGTCAGGTTGACCTTCACCTTGAGATCCATCCTGCCTTGACAGGTGGGATCCGCCAATGTAGTTTATGAGAAGGATTTAAAATAAAAATTCTCATTGGTATCTGAGAAGATGGGTTTAACTGAGGTACTCGAGTTATTTAATGCACGTACGTCCTTCCTAATACAGATCTGTCCTGGCTTGGCTGCCCAGCATGGACCACCCAGATCTTCCTGGGAAGCAGCTGTGCAGGTGCAATGGTGTAGGTTGTGCACGTCTGGTAGTGGACTTCTACAAAAATAAAAATAAAAAATTGGCCGTTAGAGGTGCTGCGCAGCATGGGGAGAGCCACCAGCTAAATCAGGTCAGAAGGAAGGGTGAAGCTAGCAAGACAACCTAATAGAGTATCTTAGGCATCTTGCCTCATGCTTGTTTTAAACCCTTCAAAGTCAAATCTCAAACTTAGGGGGTTTCTTCTCCCTAATTAAATTAACAGGCCATATGGTGTTTACTGTGAGCGCCTGCAATATGGAAGGAGCTACCTCCTGGATCACTTTCTTTTTTCAAAAGAAGCTGCTTTACCTGATGTCACTGTTCTGAAATGTTCTTTTCAGCAGCAGGCATGAGGGGTTATTTCAGCCACCTCGCTGCTGTTGGTGTCACCTTCTGATCCTGGGGACAAGCTGTATCATAACCTTTTCTGTTTCTGCAGCCACCTTTGTCTTCTCCTGGCTTTTGTCATGCCATTTTTTGCTGCTTGGTGGGAGTGTGTACAGGTCAGGAGGTTTTTTGTGCTTTTTGACATGCAGGTAGTGATTCTTGTTCTTGGAGCTGAGGAGCATAGAAAACAACTCCGAGTGGTGGGTTTTTTGAGGGTGGTGGTGTTATTTTTAACAAGTTCTACTAATTTTTCTTGGTGAGGGTAACACTACCATCTCAGGAACGCGTGAAACTGAAAGTTTTATGGAGTTTTGTTCTTTACTAATGGGCTGGGTTTTTGGTTTTTTTTTTTAAAAAAAAAAAGTAGTTGCTTTGAATGTGCTACTTTTATCTTTACATGGAATCTGGAGGAGGAAATTAAGACCTTGAGGAAGAAAAGCATTGGTTTATTATCAGACCCTTGCATTTAGATGAACAGGAAAGTAGGGTAAGAATCTCTAAACCTGTAGGAGAAATAAAAAGTCTTGGATTTTGCTCTCTGTTTTCAGCTACTCTACCTCATTTAGTTGGGTTTTTTGGTAAGCATAACTCTTGTGTGTGAGTGGACTTTGCCGAGAGCTCATCCTGCATCTCTCCAGTCGTGTATGTTTACCTTCCTCTGCAATCTTAACTTGTTGGGGCATCTTTTCTGTAGGGGCTTGGTGTTAAAAGAGGAGTTGGATGACCCTTCATCTTCAACCAGGCTCAGCTTGTTCTTGGGTATCTGAGCTCCCAGAACCAGATACATTTGCGTCCGCTGAAAACACCCTGCCACATTAGCATATTCCCTGTAACGTATGCTCAAAGGGTGTTTCTTTGCAGAGAAACCTCTCTAAAGATAGCATCGTGAAGTTCTGTGTTGTCAACCAGGGACACTTGATCTAAAAAACAACATTTGATACACAGACAAGGTTTGCAAGTGCCATCTGGATTCTAGGAGATGAGCTAGGTTGTCTCTGTTTTGCATACACTCATCAGGGGAAAAAAAAAAAGTACGTGCGGTCAGATTAATTCTTCAGGATCACCTGTGCAGAACCGTTTAGTCCACACGAATGTCGTCGGTGACATGGGACACCCGTGTAATCCCATACCACTGGGCAGCATGCACCCGTGCACCTTCTCAGGGTGCTGGAAATAATTCTGTAGTTCAGTGGTATATTTATTGAAACCCAGGTGGAATCAATTTAAATTCTCTGGGACCAGTAATGTTTTAATCTACTATCAAGCATACTCCAAGACAGGACCTGCAAATGATGCAAAGCCCCACAGAAATGGGCGTATTTTTAGGGAGGTGGGGATGCAGGGTACGCATATGTCTTTGTCTGGCTTCAGTTTTATGTGGTGGAGAGACTGTCCTCAAAAACACGCCAGCGCTAAGAGCAGAAATCTGGAGACTACGAACATCTAACATAGCTCTGGATCAAATAGCAAACTTACTGTCCACATCTTCCCAGGGATATGTAGGTTATAAAACGTATTTTACTTCAGGGTCTATTTCTTGTCTTTCTAGTTATCCTCTCCTATGCAAATCTAATTTGCCTAATGGGGTGGTGAATGTAATTGAAAGGCAGCCTGCACTTACACGATAGTGAAAAGTCTCACCTGTGCCCAAGCACAGATGGGTCTCTGCCTCACTGCTGCATCATTAGAGGAAATTTATAGGCACAGTGTCACAGGTTTTGCTGCGACTGAAGGAGGAAAATAGCAGTTTAAAACAAACTTGGGGTTTTGCTGTTTTGGTTTTTGTTTGTTTGTTTGTTTTTCCTTTGCAGTGTGGGCTCTCTGTTTCCTGGTCTTGCAATTTTGGTGGTTGCGCTTCTTGGTTAACATAGTCTTTGTCTTTCCCTTGTGCTCTGGTTGATGATGAGCAGGCTTATGCAGGTTACTAGTAACTAGCTTAGCACAACCCTAAGAATGGCAAGTTGGAAAGTCTTTTCTGTGCTGTGTTGCAGCATGATGCTTTGAAAGCAAGTGCCTCAGCAGCTGAGCCAACACCTTCGCTCTGTGGTCCCTCTGGATCACTGAATCTCCAGAGGTTATCCATGGAAAATCTCCACCTCTGCTGCCCATGAGAGAGAGGGAAGGAGGCACAGCAGAGACAGGTACTGCTGTTTATTCATCTCTCCTGGGGTTGTTCCCTGAAGAGACCAAGCAGCAGTGAGGTTTCATGGCTCTCCGGTCCATCCCCATCTCTCCATGCCTGGGCTCTGCAGGAGATGCTGGCTCGTGGTGCTCGAGCACCACGCCAGTGGCCCCACTCCTAAAGGCATATAGGTTCCTATCTACATCATCAGGCTCCTGAACACCTCTAAAACCCATCCCTAAATGCATTGCTCCTGTGCTTCCAGCTTTGTGGGACAGTGGAAAAATTTCCACATGCTGATCGAGTTTGGGGCGAAGGGGAAGAGCAATTTCTGTAGTGATGTGAGGAGTTTTTAAGAGGCAGAATTGTCATCTTGGCAGGGCTCCTATGTGTGTCATTGATCGGGAGTGAATATTAGCTGGGCAGCAGTTAATGTACTTAGCACCCAAGTGAATGAAGCACGCTCTCTAAAGAGAGCCAGCGTGACTTATGGTGTGATTAGCGAGTCTTGGCTGCCCTCAGTACGTTGATGGGGTAGCAAGACAGGTGTTAGTGGGTGCAGCACTGCCAGCATCGGTGCAAGGGTGGCCGTAGTAAAGCCGCTGTGGGGTGAGGGATGCTTGTGGTCCTTGGTTTGGACTTTGACACTTGTAGGAAGTTGTAAATAATGGGGATGAGAAAGACTTGTAAAGTCTTTTCCAAATTCCTCCTTGATTTGTTGGACAGCTTGCCCAGTTATGGGTAAAGTTTGGTGGAACTTTAGGCCTGGAGCTGGCTGGTGGTGGGTGAGCTCCTGCTCTTCAACCTTCATCCAGAGAAGGGAGACTCCCTCTTGGACTCTGCTTTGTATTTGGAAAAGAGAGCAAATGGTAAGACTTCAGGGACCCTTCCTTGATTGCTTCATTTTGGGTTTGTGGTCGAATTTGGATAGTGGTTTGTTTGGGGTTGGATTTTTTTGTTGTTGTTTTTGCAAAAATGACCATTGTTTTCATCTAAACTAGCCCTTCTGACAACGAGCTTCTGGGCTGCTTCCTTCTCCAGGTGGGCAGGACACATACCTGTTCTGTGCTTAACAAACGGTTTTATTTTTTTCTAGAATAATTTACACTTTTGGTAATAGCTTTCGATGTCCTTGGTATTATTTGTGCCTCTTTGATCAAATTGATTGTTATGGATTAAATGCGGTGTTCTTCCTCAAAATCTTCTCACTTCTTGAAAAAAAAAAAAAAGGCAAAAAGCCTTGCTTTTTTTAAGTGGTGTTATTTACCAGTTATTGGTAGTGGCACTTGGACTGCTGGCGCTGGTCCTTTGGGTCTGTCTTGTATGCATTTTTATCTCTGTTCCTGTATTACTCAGTTTAAGTATTTCCTACTTGCTGGATACCCTCACCCCTTAGACACCAGATCTGCTGTACCAGTTCTCATTAGCTTCAGATCCCTGCATGCTCAGTGATGTTTGTGATGCTGTAGGAAATCCAAATTTGCTTAGTACTGGCTGTTTTTGAGGTTAGTGGTGATTTTTTAGGTTGATTTATAGGGGTGGGAACCAAATCATCAAACAGCAAGGCTTTGAAGATGGAGGACTGAGAGGGGGATGTACTCTTAAATTGTTGTGTTAAAGCATCTGACTTAAAGCTCCTCCTGTATATCTTTAGTAATCAGGTGTAAAGTCCTTAAATCTTCAATTAATGGATGACTTTAAGGGGAATTTGTGATGGTTTTGAATCCATCCTCTTATTTCAAATGAGACTATTTTGTCCTCTGATGATTTTCGGGCTGTTTCCCTTCTACCTTGTGTTGTATGAACTTCAAGGTGCTCCAGGATGGCTCTGCCCTACGTAGGCTATATGTTTCTTGCCTCTCTGGTCAGGCTGAGTAGCACAGGACTGAGAACTTGTCCAAGTCACAGACAATGCCCGTGTTTGTTGTACCCAGTGAGGCAGGATCGCGATGAAGGTGCAATCTAATCTCAGGGATGCTCAGACAAATTTATATAGACAAGGGCTGTCTCTCCCAAGGGAGGCTTGGGTTTTCCTCTTGCTGCTGTGGTTGAAGAATTCCTGGATTCTCTGATGACACAAAATTTGAGTAAACCTTGCTTCCAGCAGCTTTCTGCCAGCCCGGGCCCTACCATCGCTCATCACATGTGGGTGCTCTTCCCACTGCTCCGTAGGGTCCTGCTGGGGCTGCCAGGGCAGCAGAGCCTGTGCCAGCTCTGTCCACTGCGGGAGATGCTCGTGGTGTTTCTTGACATATCTCCTGGTTGATGTGGTCTCTGAAGGGCAGCAGAAAATCTGCAATTTTGATCCCCAAAGCGTCGTGGTTATGAGCTGCTTGGGAGTTCCCCCATGGCATGCTGGAGAGCGGATGGATGTTGAACTGTCAGTCTGCAGCCAGGAGCCTCAGGTCTGGGGCACAGGGATTTTTTATTTCTTTCTTGCCCGAGACCTATTGGTCCGAAAGATCCTCTTAATGATCTGTGGGAGCTTCTGTACAAGAACAACCTGTACGCGTCCCGGTAAGAACTGGTGCTGCATGTGACCAGACTGGTTCCCAGCAGATAACAGGGAGCAGAGGCACAGCGGTGGGCAGGACTGGAAACCCCAGGAGCTGTGGCGTTGGGATCCGAGCAACCCCGGCACCGTGGCATGGGGCTTCACACCATCACTTAACTGCTTGGAACCAGGGGTTAAAAATGCACCAGGAGGTGAAATGGTCTGTGCTTGATGTGATGCTTTCCTCAAAGGGAACTCCCTAAATGATTGCTCCCAAACAGACAGGGATTCATCCTGCAGCGAGCAGAGAGGGTCTGCTGGTGGGAAGCCTTTAAGCAAAGGGGCTTGCTGCACTGACCCAGAAACAGCAGCCTTCTCAACATCTGCTAAATTTCTTACAGGATTGGCTGGGAAATTACCTCCTCTTCCACAACTTTATTTTTCCTACTGAAAGCAAGAGCTGGAATATAAAACACCAGGTGATGAAAAGGAAGGATTGTTAACCTGGTATCTCAGAATAGACGATCACTTTTTCTTTTTTTCCCCAGCTTCCAGGAATGAACCAGACTCACAGCATGGAAGCTGCAGGACCCAGCAAAAATTTCCCCAGGAAGGGGCTTGGGTTGAAAACACGGTTCCCCGGGGGAAGCCGTGGGAATACCAGACCCGCAGTCTTCGCCTGGGCTTTTTGCAGCAGCCCAGCAGGGAGAAAGGGGCTGCGTCGCCGGTGAGCATTGCTGCAGTGTCATAGCTGTGGCCTTGCTGTGTGTGCAGCACCGGCGGCTTTTCGGCTCAGCCCACTGTGAGCAGAACGACGCTGCAAAATCGCAGTGCTGCTACTGCCAAAATGCTTTTTGCAGATTCCCCTTTTTGGTTAAAGAATAAAGTAGGGCAGCTGAGAAGGCATGGGGTTCCCAGACTCTCAAATGGAGTTTGTTGAGTGGTGGTGAGATGAATTTGTGGCTTAAATCTCTTCTGTCGAGGTCTTGTTGATGGATTTTAAGCAATGAGCACTGCTGATGTTGTGCCTGCTCAGATACCTCCAATTGCAGGGTCTGTGCAAGAGGCTGTTGAGCAGGACACGCTGCAGGGAAGCTGCATAGCAACCAGAACCCTCTGGGAACACTTCCCCTGGGTGAGACAACCCTACAGACTCCCCGAGACTCCTCCAGACCCAGACCTGCGACTGGAGAAGCCCAGCGAGGGCTGCAGCGGTGGTGACCCCATGCTGGCTCCTCCATGGGGAGCTGCGGTGGTGGCCTGGGTTCCCCTGGCTGCAGCAGGGTCCTGCCTAGGAGTCTGCTCCAGCATCCCCATGTAAATCAGTGGATGCATTTCTGTTGACTGTTACGAGCCGTGGAGAGCCCCTCAGAGCTAATTAATAGTAAGGGAATGCCAATTAAACTTTGCTCCCTGGGTTCTACCACCGCTTTTCTGATACTGCTGGGTTGGAGAGGAAGGTAACAAAATGGAGCCTAGTGCGTATGTGTTTCATCTGGAGAGCTGGGGAAGGGTGGAGCTGCTTGTTAAATGGCCAGCGATCCAAGATTTAAAAGGATTTATGAGTACTAGATAAAAATCATATCCTAGAGGCTGTCTCAAAGTCTCTGTTAAGGTGGAAAATGCTTTCAAAAGTCAGAGCTTGTTTCACTGTGTTTTTCTTCCTTTTGGGTCACCCAGAATTTTACAGGTACAATAGTTGCAGCTTTATTTCCTCTCTGGTGTTTAGCCTAAGTAGGAAGAAAAGATTTCCACTTCCAAAATTAACGGTGGTTGGTTGTTCTTCTATATAACCTAAGGGATTTTTGGTAACAAATTATTTTCTTTATACCTCAGCAGAGTTTAGTACAACTTTGGTTTAAAACCAGTGCTTGCAAAAGTCTAAAGTTTTAAAGGCAGTTGCATCTGTTCTGAAGTTTTCTATTTTCAACACTTGGGTCGTCTTTCAGAATTGACTGCATTTAATGTCATTACGCATTACAACAGGCCGGTGCTCTTCCAGAGAGGGCTTACACCAGCTAAAACTGGTGGATATTGAATCGACATCAAGAATTAGGCCACTAATTAGGAATAAGAAGAGTTTATGAGTTGATATAATGGGTACCTCTACCATCAGAAAGTGCTGCTGAGGAACATCGAAGATGGGGAGGAAAGCCGTGATATGCCAATGGTGGGTATGGAGCGGTGGCAGAGCTGATGGCTGTGGTGTTCAAGTGCAGAGGGTGGCTTGCACGTCTTGCACGTCTTTTTTTTTTTCGTGGCAGAAGTGAGCATTAGCATCCCAGGCTTTGCTTTGGGCTGCATGGTGTGTGCACGGGTGGCTGGAGAGGATGGAGCCTGCCTACCTTTGTAAATGTGGTCCCTAAACTGCGGCGGAGTTTAAAGAATACTAAGACGACGACTGGACTTTTGGTGCTAGCATTGCCAGCGGGAGGCTGGGTTAGCGTGTCCTTCAACTGCGAGTTGCCCATGTGTTGGATCACTTTTTACTCTCTGGAGTAAACTTGATGTTTACTGTCTGGACCCCAGAGGGGCAAATTGCCCCATCCATGGCCTTGCTGCTCTGGGCAGGGAGTGATTTCAGACCTTTTGGGGCATAACTCCTTAAAGCCGACTTTTAAAATGACTTTTCATGTCTGAAAAGTAGGTGAGATGATAAAAGTGCTGTATATCATTCATATAAGCATGGTTAACTCAATTCTTGCTTTCACTATACATAGCATTTACTATAAGTGAAACTCAAGCTCTTTTTTTTCCTGACGTAACATTTCTCTCTGTGTAGAAGTCCCACAAAATAATAATTAAAAAAAAATAATAATCTTTGATATCGAGCTATTGCTCCAAGTCTCTTTTTAAATGGTATCCCTTTTGTACATGTTGTGTCTGGGCTCCATGGGACTTGGGAGCCGTTAATCTTCCTGATGTTTTCTTCCCTGCGGCAAATGAGACACAGATGTTCCCATCTGGAAAGTTTGCTCCCGCCACTGTTGTTTCACTCAGAGTCAGAGGATTTGGAGAGCCATGCAGCAGGCTGAGACTTTTAAGAACTAATTTTTCCATGATTGTGATAATTGTCTGTTTGATATCTGTAACTGCTTTCATTTTTCATTCAGAGTGCTCTAGCCTAATAAGTAAATAGTGCGGAGGCGTAAATATTTCTTAATATTGTAATAGGAGTGGGTGATTTTTTTTTTAAAAAAAAAAGTCTTGATTCTGTAACTTTAAATGGAACAATGAACTAATGAAAAATTACCAAAATACTTTAGCAGTAACTGATCAAATGAGTTAGTGAGCATCTCTGGCTTTGCTTGAACACAGCTCCCCTGCCCCTGTCCCAGGTTATAACCCTGGCCAAAGAGGTCTGAGCACCCAGAGCGGTGGTTTTGGGGAGGGAGGAGTGTTCCCTCCAATACCCAAAGCACTTCCCACCCTAAAACTGAAATGCTGGCTGCTCTGGAGGCTTTGGTTTCCTGGAATGTATTCCGCTGGGATATATTCCAGGAGTATATCCCTCCCTTTGGGGTGGCTGTCTCTGATGGGGGCAGAGAAGGTGGCTGGCAAGGATGGGGAGGGTTCCTCGCCCTGGGGCATTGCAGGCTCCCCGGGCAGAGCTCACTGCATCCCTTTGAGACAGCTGATGAGCAAAAGCTGTTGGCAGGGACATCAAAAGATGAATTTGGGTCCCCAGAACTTATTTACGTGGGCACTAATGGTGTGAGAAGGGAATTGCTATGGCGTGTCGGTAAGAGCAGCATCAGCTCGCAGGTGGTTGCCGCAGTGTGTGTAGATGGTTTTTAGGGCAGCTTTCACAGTCTGAGTAACTATTCTCTCGCTCCTTCATGGAAAAGAGAGCAGGAGAGTGGGGAGTACCATGCCAAAGTGGTCTGTGTTCTTGTAGAAGCAAGACGACCAAAATTTGGAGGCTGGATGTATACCCCACTCTGGGGGCTGTTGGATGTGATAGTTTGTGGGATGGATCCTGTATCCATGGGTTTGAACCACTGGCCCTGGTATGAGTCCATGAACCAAGAGGAAACAAGAGCTAAGGAGGCAGGGATGCTGTGCAGGTGGGTTTGTGCTGTTGGGTCTGACATGGCCAAGGCGAGGGCAGAGCCGGAGCTGCGGCCGTCTTGTCTGGGTGGGAACGCAGCAGAAGTCCAACCTGTGCTACCGATGAGTTTGTAGAGCCAGGCACGTTAGTAGGTTTTTGTAAAAATCACTGAAGGGGAAGACAGATAAAGATCTGCAGTCTGCCTTCAGGAATAAATTATTAATCTTACTTCCCTTATTAACTGCTTTCTGGACTGGTGGTGAACGATAACATACTTTGCTCTTTCAAGTTCTTCTATCTGAGTTTCACGTTGAATTGAGATTTAAAGTGAAACAGCTGTGTGTGGGAGAGGAATAGATGGCAATGGAGATACACGCGTTTATTTTTGATTTATAAAATGCCTGTCCTAGGCTCAGCAGCTCCCTCCTGTGTGATGCAAGGCTCTCCTGCGAGGTGCCGAGTCCTCTCCACTCCCACAGCATCTTACAGCTCATGAGCCTAGATGTGCTATAAAACCAAGCGAAACAGGGTAAAAATAGGCTGATCGCATTTAGTGGAGGAAATATCCGTACAGTAACATAAGTTACCCACTGCAACAGATGCTATAGTATCATCTTAGCCAACTCTGTGCTTTGGTGTGGAGGGAGAGGGATGGAGAAGAACCTCAGTTGACCAACTTTTGCTGCTGACCTGTTTATGTGACATACTGGTGTCTTCCAGTTCTGGCTGTAAATTATTGTTTATTGATTCAAGCAAAGGGAGATCTCTGGAAACCACCCTACATGCAAATAAATACCAGTATTTGTATAGAAACGAAATCTTGACTGCAAACCTCTTAATGCCTCCCCTCTCCACCAAACTGGGACTAACCCAGTCATCCTTTTTTCCCTAAGACTGCTGTATTGGCTGCCTTGTTTCTGATGCTTATCTTCAGTCTTCCCCCTCCATCTCTCTTTGATGCAGTGATGCTGCAAAAAGATAAAATATTGGCTCTTTTCTCAACGATGTGATTTCAGTTTGAGCTTGGGGGAAGCTGTCTGGAAGCAGATGATGGAGGGATCGCAGTGGAGTAGCAGTAAACGTCGTCTTCTGGAAGTCTGAGTAATGATACTCTTGCTTTGCATGTAGATAACCTCTCATCTGCATGCTTTGGAGAACCGCGGAGGTGCTCTACAGATGGCTTAGAGCCGTCAAGGGGAGAGAAAGGCAACCTTAGAGCGGAGGAAAGATGTTAATAAAATTTATATGTAATTCTTCCCATTTCTCAGTTCCTAAATGTGAAAAATATTAGCTTGGTGGAGACTGAAAACAGATGGTGAGCAGTTGGAGCAGATAAGCATGTTATTCAAAATAAACATTCGCCAAAGCTGGGGAGGTGGCGAACCATATTTCATTTCACCCTATTTACATTATCAGGTCAGGTTACACTGATGCTGCCTCTCGTTTGCATTCAGACTATCAACAGGGAACCCTGCGACGCAAGCCAACTGCAGCGTGTCCTTTTCATCAGAGACGTCTTTGGGCTGGAACGGATGGGTTTGGGCCATTTCCCTGGCTTTTTCTCCAGGACGATATATTGAGCTAGTTATCTTAAAACAGCTCTCCTAGGCTGTAGGCAGGGTCCTGCCAGCCACCGGAGAGGACACCGAGGTGGGTTCTTCCTTTGTTTCCCTCTTTCAAATGGTCTCTTTATCCATTTAGACAAGTTCTGCCTTGCTTTATCTTAAAGCAGAGACTCTTACCCATGTAAACGGTGGGGAAACAAGCCTCTAGTTTGAAGGAGTGTTTCTAGGAAGGGTTCATTTTGCTGACTTGTAGACGATCTGTAATTCATGTCTCTAGTCCGAGTGGTCATCTGAGGTGGTAGGGGCAGTGGAACGAGAGGTGCGTCTAGAGTGTGGCTTATCTCCCTTGCTTTGATGAATGCTTTCGGAAGGGCTGAATTGCCTTTGGGGGTGTCTGTCTGTCTGTTGGCTCCAGAACAAGCTGGGATCCAGCTCCAGGATGACCAGAGAATTTCTCCTGCCAGACTTAATCTTGGCTGCTGCTACTGGGATGATTTTCCAGTCCCTTGCAGTCAAGAGGCAGGTATGAGTTTTGGGCTTTTAACTTTTTGAGATCAGGGGTGGCTTTTTAGGTTATGAGTATATTCTGCATGTTCTAGATGAAAGTCAAAAACATCTGCTCTGATTAAGCCTCTTCTTTCTGTATGAAACCGTTACATGCTTTCACTCCTGAGACTGAACCACTGGGCAAGCCCGTGTACACAGTCTTTTGTTCAAAAGATGTCGACTAATACCAAAACTTTGTTAATTTACAGACTTTCATTCTAATCACTTTGTGGTCAAGGCCTTGTTGACAAGGTCTGATTTTGAGTCTCTTCTCTCTGTCCTGCAAACTGTAGAAGGGAAAAGCAAACCCTTACGTGTGCATACCTGCTGGTTATGTAGTCCTGTCTCATATTTAATGTTTTTCTCTTATTTCTTCTAATATGTTTCATGTTTTGACTTCTGCAAAAAGCTGGAACGCTCAAGTCTGGCAAATGAATTTGTGAGAAGCAGTTCTGACTCTATGCAGTTTATTTATAAATGGGATCTATAAAACCACTCCCAGGCCAGGCAGGTTCCTTCTTCCTTCTTAACTCTGGTGACAGTGAATCGAGGGGAGTCCTACACCTGCATCAAGAATGGCTTGAAGATATCAATGTTCATGCTGTACGTGCCCTCCAAACACGCAGCCACAGACTTTAAATCCATTTCCCATGAGGGAGTAGGTGTCCTGGTTTGGCTACAAGAGGACCACTTCTCCTTTCAGTAGATCTTTCCTTCAGTTGAGTTTCTTAAGTAACTGCACTTTCTGAAGTTGGCTACATGTTTTTCAGACCGTGTCTGCTTTCAGAATTGATAACGCTCGATGTCTATAGTTGTTACTAAGGTAATGGTGGGATTGGTGTGCAGAAAGGCCCACGTTTATCCTTATTCCTGTGGGGACCAAGGTCACTCTTGACTCCCTTACGTTCCACCAGTGAAAAGGTGTAAAGGGGTCACATCTGTGGGAAAGTGCTGATGGAACAGGTGACCAAAAACTGACCAAGGAGATATTCCATCCCATCCATGTCATCCTTGGTATAAAGCTCAGGGGTCACAGGGGTCAGGTCTTCTTTCATGGCCAGCATCCCTGTGGGACTCTACTCGTTCCCCTGCCTCTGGTCCTGATGTGTGCATTCCTGAATCTGGTTCCCATCTGCTGCCGCTGCATCATTGGGAGCTCAATATTGGTTTTGTATATTTTTATTTCTATTATGAGTAGTATTAATATTATTATACTCTTTTGCAGTGTTATTGTTTTATTAAAGTAGTTTTAATTTTCCAACCCGTAAGTCTCTCTCCCTTTTCTCCTTTCCTTTGGGGAAGGAAAGGGTTAATAGAGCGCGTCTGCCATCCGCTTTGAGTGCTGTCCCAGCCTTAAGTGATGACAGGAGGAAAGGCTTTACCGTCTTGAGCTGATAGCAGGGTTTAAGAGCCTGTACATACTCCACGTGCTCACTCATAGAGGTTGCTGGATGGTGTTAAATTGTGCCCGTGCAGATACTACGGTGTAAATTCATATAAAGCATCCATGTTTTCTGCACCCTAGCAGTGGCTCTTTCTCTCTTCCCTTGCTCTCAGCAAGCCCACGGCTCTGCCATCGCAGCTAGATCAAGGCTTTCTCTTGAGCATCACCCTGCAGAGCGGAGCACCACCAGCCTCGGGCACTTCATAACTGCCCATCACCTCTTCGAAACGGGACCGTGCATATGGGAGACACAACCCGGGAGTTTTGGCCCGAGCAAGGATGTGAGACAGGTTCATGATCTGCTTTTTGTTAATAAATATAAATCTCCCATCCTGATATTATTCTGCAGTCTGTCGGAACGATATTTTGAACTTTGGGAAGTGGACAGGGAGAAGACCATTTGTGTCTGTCTACCCCTTGGGGTTATTCCTGGATGTCTTCTCTGGTTCCTTATCTTGCTTTTTGGGGGAAGGTAACATCCAGTTTTCCTCATGCAGTGTTTTTATTTCTTTTTCTTCTCTTAGTTTATTCTCTCATTGCCAAAGGCATTTAAGGATTAATTTAAATTCCAGCATACTTGAGATACTCCCTAACTTGTCACTAAGTTTTTTCTTCTTGTGCCTTTTCCCTTTTCTCAGACCCACAGGCATGAAGAGATTAATAAAACAGCTTCTTTATACAATTTACCACATGAGTAAATGCTAGCCGTACTTCAGAGGTTACCTATCACAGCAACACTCCCTTTGTACTAAACACCATAGGTGGGAGACTTCTTTAAAGAAAATAAATAGAATGAAATCTGTCTCGAGTGGGTGTTGAAGCTGCCTCATCTAAAACGTGCTGCTGTGTTGGAGAGCTGGAGCCTTGGTCCCCCGAGAACTCAGGAGGGGGACCTAGCTCTGAGGACCAGTCGAGACCCCAGGTTTTCTCCTGGCATGCTGTCCTGTTGTCTCACAACTCTTTCTCCTCTCTGGAAAGGAAAATCATCAGCTGCGCTTAATCTTGACATATGCTCCTTTTTAATTTGTTACGCTAGGATGAGAACTGGAGCAGCAAAGGAAATACGGTGCGTACTGACAGTCAGTGCGGAGAGTCAAATAAAACCGGGGCCTTTCAGCGTGTTGCTGGAGAGCAGAGGGATGGGGGGTTTCAGGTGTATTCAAAGCTCTGGGGCTTTCTAGTCTCTTGTACACCTGGCCTCCTTAAATGGGACACGCGAATATATAGGGCATGCAGCATAAACTGGTATGTGCCTGCAGCTGTCCTCACCCAGACAGCAGCTTTGCAGCATCTGAAATCTGTAACTCCAATCGCTGTGAAATCTGGTCTTCAGGCTTCATCGGCTTTTGGAGAAGATGAAATTCTTGCATCGAGCCAAGACTAAAACAGCATCTCCGTGACCGGGTTTCGTTTTACTCCGAGTGAATCGTCTTCCCATGTGAAACTCCAGCACGTTCAAGGCCGGGAAGGCAGCTCTCCCACCCGGTCGAGTGGCCACGTTGCTGCCGTCTCTTTCCTTGGTTAACCTTTGCAGGTCCTGGGTGCAAAGTTAAGCACGTGCCACTGCAAAGTTTTCACGTTTGGCAGCTTGACGGCAAAAGCGTTGTGCCATAAACATGTTCAATCTGTGTCCTGCAGGCACTGCTTGAAAAATAAGGACACAACGTTTGTAAATGTTTATAAGTCCAGGTAGGCTTGGAAGGAGAAATTTTTGAAGGAAAACAATCCAACATTTCCAGGTTAGGCAGGTGTCCTGCTCTGAGACTTGGAGTATTCAGTCATTGACAAGAATTATTCTTCTTAGAGCATCATCCAAAAATCTATTACAGCATTTGACTCTAGCATGATTTCAGACGACTGATACAGTGGAGTGACTCGCAGGCGTTTTTTGGAGCATCTCGGCATCCTCTCTGTGCATCTGGAGGCAGCGCCGAAATGTTGCCGTTGGTGGGGCAGTAAATATTTCTGAACAGTGAAATGTGGAAGAAAGAGACTGAGAAGGCGGTGTTTCTCCAGGGACCATCTCACTGGCTCGTTTTTAGCCCCAGGTCAACTCAAGGCTGACTCAGGTCCTGGTTCGCAGAGGTTTGCTCACATGATTCTCATTAAATGGATGTGTTGAGGCTAAAAATGAGAAGTTTTAGAAAGATGGTTTTTATCTGCATTTATAGATGCCCCAGGTCATTAGCAGGAAGCTTTTAAATTTAACAATCCTGTTTGCTTCTCGTCTGTCGGAAAAGAAGGTGTTGGCTTCTCGTGGGCTTTGGTTTTGGTGTCTCATGCAGTAGCTGGTTTTATTTTGGGGTTATAAATTCCATGTGACTTTTTTTTTCCTCCCCCTGTAAATTAACCAAATTAGTTCAGCTTTCTTAATGTGCCCTAGGAGCGTTTTAGGAAGAAAGAGGAAGAGAAACCTTAAGGATTGGTTTCACGCTCTGTTTCTCTCCAGAGCATGGCAATATCAGGTTGGCCATATACGCCTGGGGAAGAGGGTTTCCTAGGAAGGGGGCAAAGAAGATCAAACGGGGTGGGGAGGCATTTGGGGTGTGCGGTGGCAAGGGGCTAGCAGGAGGCAGGGAGCGATGCGATGGTGTCTGAGGTGGGAACAGAGCTTGCAGAGAAGAGCATGAACCACACCTCATGTCTCTGTCCATAGATGATGTGCAAACAGGTCATGGTTCTTGCGTATTAGCTCACGGTTTTGCAATTATTCCCATATTCTGAGCAAACATGTTTCTGTCCCCTGATGGTCATCAGGCAGCTGGCACTGAGCAGTGGAAAGGCACAATTAGTGCTGTTTTGATTGAAAAATTTAGGTCATTTAGCAACGTTTCCCTTCCCTGCCTGGGTGAGCGAACTCAGACTTTTTGTGGTAGAAAAGCCCCTGACTTCATGCACGAAACCTGCTCTCTGACTATTTTACTGCATTTATTTAGAGAGGGAGAGGAAAGGCAGGGGTTTGTCTCCTCCTGCTTTTGCCCATAAAGTCACCTGCTGGAATAGGTACCTACGTGCATAATTGGTGTCATATTCCTACATCAATACATGGTTATTCATCTGAACATCGTGTTCATGCATGGATATGACAGGGAGAGTCTGCACGTCAGTGTTAAATCGTATGAAAATTATGAATCAAACATATGTGAATAGTAGTTTGCAATATCATATTAATAGTGTTATTATATGTTAAAATTAATAGTAGTTTCTTATGGCTTTGGTATCTTCCCACTTTGTTCATGAAAGCAAAGTCTAGAAATTTATTTTTTTTTTTTTTTTAATAAATGAAGACACAAACTTTCTGCTGCGGAAGTATTGTGGATGCAGGTTTTATAATGATTCCAGCCCCACCACCCCGGTTATTCCAGCTGTACTGAAAGGGCAGGAAAACATGGATTTTCAGTGTGTATTCATCTCTGCTCCCCCTTCCACAGATTGTCCTGCAAACAGCAAAAAAAAAAAAATGCTGCAAAAAAAAAAAAAAAAAAAAAAAAAAAAAGTATGCTAGGAATAACGAACTTCATTTGTTACCTTGCTGGCATTACCAGTGATTTGCCATAAGGAAAATAAATGAGGCAGCTCGTGGTGGCAGAGCAGGTGCAGGTGGCTCACGAAGCAGATTCCAGGCTAGCGACACGAAGGGCTTGGATACCAGTTTGCATCTTCTCCGTTCTCGAAAGCAGCGTTTTTGTTGATAGGAGTTGCGAAGTAGCAGGTTTTGTGGTTATATTTCAGTGCAGAAGTTTGCCATCTATTCAGTGCTTCCCTCCTTTATGGGAATACAGCATTTAATTGTTTTGCCAGAACTTGAAAGCTGAATTTCTTACAGCGGATAGATATTTGTAAAAACTCTGGATTACAAATTAGACTGTAATCTAATTTGATTCCATTACAGCACGTACTTTAATACCTTTCCTCCGAGACTGATCCCAGGTGGCACAGAGCCTCTGTACACGTGTTGTTTTTCAGCCGTGCCCCCTTCAAGGGGGTGCACTGGGACCCCCTTTTGCTGCCACCCTGAAACTCCAACAAACTTTTCTGCTCGCCGACAGCCAAAAACTGCCTGAGAAACTTCGCCGGTCCAAAGCCCAGCTTGGATACACGGGAGAGAGGTGAAAGATGAGTGTCTGCACCTCCCTCGCCAGCTGAGCCGGGGTGCGGATGGGTGCGCTGGAAACTCATGGGTGTTTCCGCATGGAAGCATGGTCACAACTCGTTAGGGAGCTAATTGAACAAGGAGGAGCTTGAGGAGCAGGGAGCAGTGACCGGGGTCTCGGATTGTGTTGCATCGTCCGGGGTCCTGAGCTCCACAGCCAGGCAGACTGGTGTTGGTTCCCATGGGAGCTGTGCTTTGGAGATGCTTAGGCTTTGTCTGCTGAGCTGTCTGGATTTAAAAAAAAAACAAAAAACAAACAACAAACAAAAAAAAAACTCAACACCCACCAAAACCAACCCCTCGAAAAAAATCCCCCAAAACCCCAAGGCTTGCATAAGCACATATTTCCTCCTTTTCTCTCGTTTCGCCCCAAGGATGCCTTTTGAGGCTGATTTTAGCCACTGGAGCCAGGAGCGTGGCCACACCGTTCAGCTGAGCTTGGATGTCCCCCCAGAGCCTGGGTCCACAGGAGGGAGGTTGAAAAAGAAGCTGCGGTGTGAGCTGGCAATGTGTTAAAAGCTAGAAACTGCACGCAGGAGAGAAGATGTGAATAGCTAATGTCAGCTCATCTTTACAACCCTGGGACCGTTTTGGTAGCTTGCTGGCATAGCTGTACCAATGCTCCCTGCACACCAGGCCAGTACCCACCCAAAAAAGCAGGTTGCCCGTTGCATGGCTCCAAGAGAAGTTGCAATTCCTCTGGAGAGGCCGTCTTGGTGCCGGGCAGCGTGGACACAGGACGCATGCAAAGCCGCGTGCATGCTGGTACGGGGAGGCTGCGCTGGGCAGCGAGGACCACCCCGCTGTGAGGGAGAGGAGGTGCAGGATGGTTTAATTTTGAGTTTTGGTTTGGTTTTTTTTGAAAAGCAAACACGCAAAACTAGTCAGAGAGCTGTTTGCCAAAGCGGCTGCTTTGGAAGACGTTTTTGTTGGTTGGGGAGCAGGGCTGGAGGTGAAACCTCGGCATCCCATGCTGTGTGTGGGAATGCCTGGGGAGCATCGAGGGGATCTGAAATGGGTGGAGGGCAAAGCGAACAGGCACAAATACTTTGAGGAAGCATCTTCAGGCACAAGGGGTGAGATGATGCTGTCAAGAGACCGGGATGGTGAACATGGGCATCCTGAGCCTGCCTGGCAGCATCTCCCAACACGCACTGCACCCCGGGTGCCTGTCCCCCAGCTCGGGGCCGTACCCTGCCTCTTCTCCACGATAGCTCCCGGTCGTGTAAAGCAGCGTGAGAGCCTTGTGTGACTTTCCCCCCCCCGCCCCTGCCTTTCATCTTCACCCTTGCAACTGTACCTTGTGTGCTGGGGGGGGAAATGCCTGTCCATGAGTGTCACTAAATGTTACCACCTTCTCTTTGTGCAGTTGCTGGTGAGAAGAGGGTGCCAGTGATGCCTGGATCGCCCGTGGAAGTGAAGATACAGTCCAGGTCCTCTCCTCCCAACATGCCACCGCTGCCCCCCGTGAACCCTGGCGGCCCCCGGCCAGTGTCCTTCACCCCAACTGCACGTAAGACCCCAGTAACGCTGCTTTTCCCGGGGCCCAGCTCTAGCCAGGAGAAAAGGCTCCGCTTGTAGAAGTCACCGGGGATGTCTCAGCCATGAGCCAGGGCTGCTTGCCAGCACGGCAAGCGTTAGCCATGCTGCAAGGCTGTAAGGAACGTGGGGACTGGGGTTTTTCTGCTATGTATGCAGGACATATAACAGGGTCTGTAATCCCCCCTACTCCTCTGCCTGCTCCTACCTTGCTGCCAGTGCTGCCTTGAGTCCTTTTCTTTGCAGGTACAGCCTTGATTTCCTCTGTAAACTCCTTAAGAAATTGAAGTCTTTTATCAGGTCAGCTTCAAACAAGGCAAGAGCTGGGCTTTTCACTCTATCTTTTGGAGGAGTTAATTCTCGCTCTGCTGTATCTCACTTTGCAGACAGCATTTCTGCAGCTGAGATTAGAAAGTTTTCTTTTTTTTTAATTTCCCAGCCTTGGAAATTCCTTGCTGTCCATCCAGATTCTCTTTTCTCCATCTTCTCTTTATAATCTTTTCTACTAAGCCACAGTCCTGCCCAGCTGTAGCGTAGCCTCGCACCCACTTCTAGCAGGATGTTGCTCAGAGGTGACTCCACGGACAAGATGGATGTATAGCCTTTTCTTATAGCCTAGAAAAAAATCCTTTTTTTTTTTTCCTCTCTCTCTTAACCAACACTTAAGCTATTCAATGTCTTTTAAAAAGCATCATTCCGGAGCAAAGCTGCTTTACTTTGTTGGGCATGGAGTTATCTGACCCCTGCATGTGGCAAGTACGTATTTTCCAGGTTCTCTTCACCCCTTTTCCCATGCACTGAGCATCTCCCTAGCTGGTTCTGCTTTACTTTGCTCTCCTCAACAGTGTCTGGGATATCTCACAGTTTCATGCTGGCAGTGGATTTTGGAGATGTACAATCCAGCCTCTTTCAGGACACACACTAATGTATTGTGTGATGCTGGCAATAGCGCTAATCGCTGGGTTATCCCGCCAGACACGTTGTCCCCATCTTTATGCGCTGAGGGGTTTTTAATGGCTCTCCTTTTGCTCAGGCAGAAAAAGACCATTAGCAAAGTGACAGAAATTAATTTTTCCAATGAGGTTGCTTGGCACACTGTTGAAGGCCAAAGAGCCTGAATCTGCTGATTGCAGATGACTTAATTGCCTCTTTCCAAGATAGATGAGAGATGCAATCTACTGTGAAGTTCATTCTTGCTTTTTTACTTCTCAGTTGCACCAAAGGGTCTTGGTCAGAGTCAGCGGATGTGGGTCCTGCCCTGTAAAAGCCCATGGCTTGGGCAGACAAGGAGGAACACGCTGGAGGAAGGCCATACCTCCCTGCAGATCGCCAACAAAAGTGTTGGAGAAGCAGCGAAAGCCTCTGACTGTCGAGGACCTAGGGCAGAATTTGCCAGAGTAGCCCTAGACGATGACTTTCGTGGTCCCAGGAATTTAGCATCCTCCTCTCCCCAAACCAGTAATCCCACTGGTCTCGGTACGTCACCTCACTTGCTTCAGGGCTGCCTTCTCACCTGGAAATCGAGGTCCCAGCCCAGCTCTGTGGTCTGTGGTGGAGCAGATCCTGGCAATGCACAGGATCAGATAACTGCCAGCTGCCCTGCGGTAACGCCGTTTGCAGGAGGGTCAGGCAGAGTAAACCTGAAAAACACAGAGAGCGGTTATGGGGGCTGCGTCTAACGGCAGCCCCAACTCAACCCAGCTCACTCTGCTTCCGTGGCAGCCCCCGAGTCCACCAACGTCCGCTGCTCCCATCCTTGGCAGCCTCTCCCCAGGGTCCCCTGGAGCCCCCTGGGTGGGTCGCACAGCCCCTACTTCTCCCAGGGTATAAATAGAGCCCGTTGCTCTCCCTAGTCTTTCCTTTGAAAGAATAAGAGGAAGCAAAATAGAGAAGGGGGTAAAGCGCCTTGGTCGCGGCTGCTGGAGAGCACAGAGCTGCTCAGCCCTTTCGTGTTTGAGAGGAGTGTCTCTGGGCAGCTTTCTCCCCTATTTATATCACTTTTATTGTGAAATAAATGCTCTTGATGAGTAATTGCCAGAAGCCTTGCCTTTTGCCTAGCTCTGCGTTTGCTGGTACTGCGTGGCAGCTAACCCTGTGGTATGTGCCATCTCTGCAGGATATCTCTGGTCCTTTGCTGCTTTGGGGAAGCTGGTGTGGACAGTTTTTCAGGTTGCATTGCTCCATAACAAAAGTCATGAACTGGCTTTGCCTTTGCACCTCCATCCGCTCAATCCTGGCCTTCGCTTTCATTTCATCGTTTCTCTGTCTACAAAAGGACACATCTTTGTTATGGCCCCAAAGAGCCTGTCACCCCTTGGTTAGCAGGAACCACCTTTGATGGTCTCTTCAGCCTTATCTTTCCTTTGCATCTTAACTGACAGTCACTTAACTTCTCTGGTTCCCTGCAGCGTTCACCACGGCAGGTCCCGGTGCATGGAGCCTTTCCAGCCTCTGACCCTGGCATGCCCCAGAGCGGTTTAACTGTTCAAGCACCTCCTGCTGCCTTCTCCAAAAAACCCTCACTGCGGTCATGAGGATTTGGTATGATCCTCGCGAAGCTGCAGTCGAAATTTTGGCATCATTTTTTGCAAGTTGCTGCTCCGTCACAGCACACACCTTCCCCTGCCCCACCTGCAAGGGGCAGCTCTGCCGGGTGGCTTCAGTGCTTCTCCTCTGAACACCGTGATTTGAAATGGTTTTTATAGCTTCTGGCCTTCTCTTCAGCACTTACTTCCATAAGGGATTCAGGGCTGGGCTTTTAAGGATAAGCTGGTGGATCAACTAAAACTATATTTACGACAGTGTACTTTTCACCTCTAAAATTCTGGGTTTATTCTGAGTTGGGGCCCCCGCACACAGCTGCTCTTCAGACAGGGCTCTAGATTGCACAACGGCAGCACAGGGATGTCAACAATTTATTCTAATCCCTTGCTGAGTTCCCAAACTTCCAGCCCTTCAGTCTGTTTCAACATGCTCGCCGCTTACAAGAGGCAAAGTTGCAGATGGGACCAGGTTGGAAAAAACAACTGTGTTTGCGAAACTCCCTCTAAATCCCCAGGGAGGTACGGCGGGCGGGCGCTGCGGGGCAGGATGCTGCCAGCCCTCCTTGGGGTGAGGTGGAGGCACCTGAGCTGCAGTACCTGCTAGTGGGACCCCAGCTGTAAGGAGTACCGGTGACTTATTGTAAACGATGGGGCTGGGAAGGATCGTTGGATTATCTAGTATAATTTTCTGCCAGAAAACGCTGATCAGTAATTCTTGCCGAGGGCTGTAAACTTGGAGCTAAAGCACATTTAATTCTTTGGGCTGAGTGTACAGCACAGCTCGGTCTGCCGCAGCAGTGGCTTTATACAGCCGGACCCCGTGTCCCCCCGGGCTGGCTCAAATGTGCTTCAAATAGAGGTGTGCCTGCTCTGCTCAGCCCTGATTCTCTTGGTGATTGATGGCCCTGGGTATGAAGCTCGCTCCACCGCTGGGTGCCCTCCAGCACGGGCTGTGGGCTGTGCTCTGGCCATAGCCCCCTTTCTGGTTCTCACCCAGTTTGCTAGCAGCAGTTAACCAGCACTGGCAGGCTCTTGGGTGGAAGATGGATCCTCTTAAACACCAGACCAAAGGGCCGTGCCCATCTGATGCTCAGTATCTTTTCTGTCTCCTGTTTGCAGTGCCCAACGGAATAAACCATTCCCCTCCGACACTGAACGGGGCACCATCCCCACCTCAGAGGTTTAGCAACGGTCCTTCCTCCTCCTCCTCCTCCTCACTGACGAACCAGCAGCTCCCAGCCACGTGCGGTGCCCGGCAGCTCAGCAAGCTGAAGCGCTTCCTCACTACCCTGCAGCAGTTCGGCAATGACATTTCACCAGAGATCGGGGAGAAGGTCCGGACCCTCGTCCTGGCGTTGGTGGTAAGCCCTGCACACCGGCCCGGGCTGCCTTGCTTTTGCCAGATCACTTTGGCGATGGGATCCTGGCAGCCAGCACCTGCCCACGTTACACAGTATTATCGCTTTGTGTCTTCACAAGCAGAGCTGTTGAGTGAGCAAGACTCTGTAACGTTTATACTTTCTGGTAAACTTGCTGACAACTTTTTTTTCTTGGCTTTGGTGAGTTTTAAAAAGCTGTTTGTCTGGTGGCTTTGACATGAGCTTGTGTGCAGCTTAACTTAAGGAAACCTGGAAGGATTTGGACAAAGCTTTTCTATAAAGGCCATGGGTCTGGTGCCGTGGGCTCGCTGGAAGCCATGGGCTATGCTGGGCTTCTCCGTTTTGTCTCATAAATGAAACTTTTCATACAATTCAGAGGAGCCTGTAATTTTGTACTAGGGAAGCGTTTTCTTGCTTGTGCACATTTACGATTGCCTGACCCTGACCACGCATCGGTTTAACTCTGATCTGCATCCATACAAAGAAATGCCAGTTCTAGCCATCTCTTCATTAGTGCTGTCCTGACTTCAGTGTGCTCAGACTCAACGCTGCTTTGCTCAACGAGGCAGCCAGGTAAAATGGAAAAAGCAAGGACCTGAAACTAGCAGGGACTCACTCTGGAAAGCTGGTAGTCCTTCTCTGCCCTTGAGTGTGTAGAGGCTATCATGACACTTCAGAGATTTCATTTATTGATACGCAGTCATGTACTTAATGTTTTTTTTCCCTCTTTATGGGCTGCTCCTGCAGATCTTAAAACAAGCTCACTGGCACAGCAAAGTTAACTATTGCCAAGGGCTGCAGAGGATGGGAGGGCTGATGTTGCAAAATAGGAGGTCTGGACTGCTGGTGTGCTGCTGCTGCTTTGTGTGATTGCGTATTTTCATTATCAAATGCATTGATTCTTCCAGTTACATTCATGCCTGTGACTGTCTGAAGGTGCAGCCAGAAGAAAGGGCTTGGTAAATAACTTTTATGCAGCTTCTGCCCTTCTGCAGTCCCACGCTTGGATTTGCAAGAGCTGGGGTTGGTGGCAGTGCATGCATGTGCAAACGGTGTGTATGCCCTCGTGCCCCTTAGCCGCTATGGACAGCTGAAAACACCCTTCAAAAAACAAATGAACAGGTCTTGCTTCGGAATTGTGTCTAATATTTGCAAGTGTACAAACTAACTGGTAGAAATGCTGTGCAAGCCCCAACCTTGGACTGAGAACCTGGAGCACAGCACCGTGCTGCCTGCCCAGCTGCGGTCCCGTGTGACCCCCAGTGCTGCTCCCGAGCTGGTCTCTGCTTTTTGGCATGTTTCTTTTGAGACTCAGCACGCAGCGAAGGTAACTAGGCTGCAGCAGCGTGGAATATTTCTGCTTCTAAGGTTGACGTGGGCAGAGCAAACATGAGTCTGTCCGTGACCTTGAGGGCTTTCGTGGTGCTTGAGCGCTGGATACAAAATGGTACTGCTGTGAAGGAAGGCATATCTGTTTCCACGGGGGTAGGGTAGAACCTCAGGTTACCCTTTTGGAAAGGAAATGATAAACTGTCCGCGTTCCTCTGACTGTCGTTCTCGCCACTGATTGCGGTAATTGCTGGAGGGGTGAACTTTGTAGGTTATGAAACGCTGCTTGTCCCAGGGAGCACCCAGCCTGAGCAGCCACAGGGGCTGGAAGGCTGGGCCAGGGGAGGACCGTGCCCCATGCCAGTGGGGCGAGCAGCAGGCTGACGGAGACTTCGTGGATGGTGCGTAGGTTAGATAAGGTGAGCTGAAAGGGAGGAAGGAGGAGAGGAAGGTGTGCAATACTGGAAACAACTGGAATCGCTGTCTGGCTCCCTGCAGCCTGTCCTAGGCCACTGTGCGGGATATGCCAACTGGGTCCTGCTGCCTCCCAGAGCCAGACTCTGCCTTCCAGCCCCGGAGCTGGGAGGATGCTGGGCCAGGCAGCGCCCGGCTGTGCGCAGCATTCACCTCTCGCCTAGTGCAGCATTTCTACTCCATTGGCTTGAGTCTTTTTGGCTGCGTTAGGCAAGATCCGATGCAAACATTGTCAGTCCTGTAGTGGCAGATGCAGTCTCCCTTCCAGTTCTGTTTGTTTGGAGCCGTTCCCCATGTGTCGAAAAATAAGAGCCAATTGTCCTTTCATTTCTTAATTTCTTTTCTCAGAACTCAACAGTGACAATCGAGGAATTTCACTGCAAGCTACAAGAGGCGACGAACTTCCCCCTCCGGCCGTTTGTGATCCCCTTTCTGAAGGTGACAGGGAGGTGGCGGGGCTTGCCGACACTCGGTGTGCCAGTCTGTGCCGCTTGGCACCATGTCATTGCTGGGAAAGCTCTCATTTCAAGCAGCACAGCAATTTTGTTAAAGTCCAAGACAGACTGCACAGGCTGTAGTGGTGGCCATGTGGGACTGGCTTGCGGAAAGCTAACATTATAACGAGTGCTACATATGTCTGCTTGTACGTTAGGGATAAGGGAGACAAACCAAGCTCCGTTCAGCAGCTTCTGATCCTATAATCTCATTTGCAAATGTTCAGATCTAGAATATTTGAAGCGTTGGCATACGGAGCGTGTCTGGGATGGTTAGATGCAGGAAGCAGAGAGCGCTTCCCATGACACTTGTTTTTTGAGCGCATCGACATCAGGCCATCCTCAGCTCCTGAGAAAATACAGGTAAATCTGACAGTGTAGATACCAGGAGCTTGGAGGATCCTGCGTGGGGGCCACAGGCTGTAGGTGTTATTGCTCTGAGGCATTGTATGTGCAGAGCAAACCTTCTGGAAACGCCTGCCCGTAGCCTGCGTAAACCAGACCCACGTTTGTTTTCCAGGCCAACCTCCCGCTGCTGCAGAGAGAGCTGCTGCACTGCGCCCGGGCTGCCAAGCAGACGCCTTCCCAGTACCTGGCACAGCACGAGCACATCCTGCT
>NW_009630761.1:31827-33680 GCF_000690535.1 Cariama cristata | reverse complement strand
CAAACACCACGTCCCCCGCCGACTCCTCCGAGCTACTGATCGAGGTGAACGGGAATGGGAAAAGGCACAGTCCGGACAGGTAAAAACAGCTTTCGTCGCTCTGCCAAGTTGTTGAAATTGTGACTTTTGTTTCAACTTTGCTGCTGTCAAAGCTTCAAGCAGCATCCAGGGCTAAACTGTAGGATCTTATCGCTCCCACCAACTGTGCTGGCTGTTAATGAGGCACTGCAAATTGAAGTTGGGATCCTCTTTCAGGCAGGTTCTGTCCCAGAGG
Source organism: Cariama cristata (assembly GCF_000690535.1). NCBI lineage: Eukaryota > Metazoa > Chordata > Aves > Cariamiformes > Cariamidae > Cariama > Cariama cristata. The sequence continues at coordinate 33,406 of NW_009630761.1, read as the reverse complement.
GACTTGTTGGGTAGCACTAAAAAGCCTGAGTTGGAGAGCTGTGCAGTTCTCCACTTCCCTGGGAGGCGAGCGGAGGCACGGTCAGGGCTGGAAAGGATGCAGCTCATTTTCACAACTTTTTGTTTCACAACTGTTTATTGCAGGTTGAAAGTTGTTATGTAATTACGTGGAATATGCCTCAAAGTTATACTGTGAAATTTTCATTTGGTCATGCTCAGGAAGATGAATTGCAACACTCTGGTATCTTGAACTTTTTCTCTGACGGGGTCATTTTGTGGATTTGTTCACAAGCTGAGCATGTTTGGTTTAGCTCCCTGCCTTTACCCCTGGTAAAATCATCGCTGCCCAAACTCTGCTGATTCAAAAATCTGCGTCTTTCCCTTTCCAAGTACGTTTACATGGTGCTAACAAATACCTCTTTCTGCCGGTGTGGTTGCAGAAGGGAAGACAGCAGCTTTGAGAGGGAACCGCTGCCGACAGAGCCTCCGGCCAAGCGGGTGTGCACCATCAGCCCCGCGCCCCGGCACAGCCCTGCCCTGACAATCCCCCTGATGAACCCCGGGGGACAGTTCCACCCCACCCCGCCGCCCCTCCAGCACTACACCTTGGAAGATATTGCAACCTCCCACCTCTACAGGGACCCCAGCAAGATGTTGGAGCACAGAGAGATTCGGGATAGGCACGGCAGTCTTGGTGAGAAAACCTGGAGGGCTTTTAGTTGTAGGAGCTGTGAGGTCCAGCAGTTGAGCTTTGGCATTGATCCCTGCTTGGCCACTCACACCCAAAGCTGTGTAATGCTGGGCATGTCCTCAGCAGAGTTTTTGCAGGGAATTCAGGGAAAACAACTGACCATAGGAGGTTAAAAATGGGGAAGACTGAGAGTTTGTATTTCCCTGTATACATGTAAAGACTGGTGCCACCGAGGATGAGGAAGGACCTGGTGTGTGAGTGGAGTGTAGCCAACCCCGCAGGCAAGAATGGAGGGCAGGGAAATAGAAAGCAACTTTTCCGAGATCAGTAAAGCAGGAGAGCAAAGCCTGACCCCCCCGCCCCGTTTCTCCCCAGGGATGTGTGGGAGGTGCACGCTGTGTTTCCAACAGGGCAGCCTGAATCACAAGCTCTGAGCTCCTGTGGGTATAAGGGAACCGACTCCCCAGGGGTCAGATCCAGAGCCGTGAGAGGATTGTAGCACTTCCGAGACAGTGACACAGACAAGGATAAAAGCACCGGTGTGGAATTGTCCTTGTAGAGCCACCTCCTTGAGATGTGCTTTAAAATCCCAGCTCTACATAGCTGGAAATACAGCTCTTTATAATCACTTTGCATTCCTCTCCAGCACTCAAAGGTCCATCTAATCACTCTTCTGGCTGTGGTTTGTTGCAGGTTTGAATGGAGGATACCAGGATGAGCTGGTGGACCACCGCTTAACGGAGAGAGAGTGGGCTGACGAGTGGAAGCATCTCGATCACGTAAGGAACCACAGGAGGTGTGGGACTCGGCAACCCTGTGTTCCACCTTCTCCAATTTATGATTTTCTTGTGGTTGATACTGTATCCAGGCTTTTCGAGTGGCTTGTAGA
>NW_009630761.1:27444-31808 GCF_000690535.1 Cariama cristata | reverse complement strand
CACTACAAGAAAGTGGATGGTGGGGAGGGCAGATGGGAGCAGTAGCACTTTCCTGACACATTTTTTCCACCCATGGTCAGTGGAAACCAAAATCACTCTGGACAAAGTGTCTGGAGCTGGGGAGCTTCCCCTGCAGAGCATGGCCATGTGCTGCCCTGGCTGTTGGAGCAACCAAACCCAACCTTGTCCCCACACGGGTCTTTTCTGCTACAGCCCTGGCCAGCACTGGACTGACAAGTGTGCAGATCTGCTATGTGCAGTAAGGATATGGAGCTTACAAAATAAGTAAACTCATCCTTTTTTCTTTTTTCTTTTTTTTTTTTTTTTTTTAAAAAAGACTTTTTTCCTGGGGTACCAGCCTTTTATGGGCCTCAAGTAGGCACCGACAGCAAGACTGGGTACTTCTGGCAGACTTTCTGCAGTCAGCTTTTTCCCTCTGAGCCTTTGCTGGAGCACTTTGCTGGAGTGTTTCCCTCAAAGAGATGGGATTGAAATTCAGCTTTGGTCATAAATGCAGAGAGATCTCGTGCTTGCTTATGCTCTAAAGCTGATGTTTTTGGGGAAGGGCAGGGTGGAGCAGAGGTCCCATAGGTGAATATTTGCAGGCTGGGATGTGGCTATGGAGAGCTGGGACCAGGATGACAGCCAACCCTTGCATAGGCACCCTATTCCCGTAGGAAAGTGGTGGGGTTTTTTCCTGTCCACCTTTAGGAGCATGGCATGAAGGTGTTTAGCCATCAGGGACCCAACCTTACCCACCTGTTTAAATACTACCTCATCCAACATACCGTGCTCAAAGCCTGTTCCTGTGAAATGACCTCATATTTCCTGCGATGGTCCCTCTGTGGTGCCTCCAACGAGAATTTCGGGAGACGACCTCGTGAGCAAGACCAAAACCGCATTCCTCCCTGCAGGCACTGAACTGCATCATGGAGATGGTGGAGAAAACCCGGCGCTCGATGGCCGTGCTGCGACGCTGTCAGGAAGCCGATCGGGAAGAGCTCAAAGGGGGTGTGCAGGGAGCCGCCGGAGCCGCGGAAGGCAGGCAGCGAGCTCATCTCCCGCCAGCACAGCCCCAGCAGCTCCGATTCCATCGGCAGCGGTAAGCAAGGAGTGGGTGTGCTGTGCCAGGACCTTTTTTGAGTAGGTGTCTAATTAGGACAAAGCTATATTAGACATAAAGTGATGATAATATATTCAAATTATAATATAAATTAAATACTTGAGCAGTGCATAACTATTCTCAAAGCTTTGAAGAGAGCCAAGTCATCAGATGCGTGAGCTTCTGGAAGCAGCATTTGCTGACGTCTGAAGGCACCTTCGGACAGCAACTTCTGCTGGTGCTGGGAGAAGAGCATCTTCCTTCTCACTGAGCCGTTCTTGCTGCCCAAACCGAGCCAAGTTCATCCAAAGCTGAGAAACCGAGGGGTGAAAAGGCAGGAGAGGTGGTTGGTCCCACCTCTCTTCCCCTTCCAGCCTGTCTTGCCTAAAGAATTTTAAATGTCAAGGTCTACTTATTCTAAAAATACCCAAGACTGCTGTAAGTGTAAAAGCTACTACCTGAGTTATTAATTCTATTTTTGTACCATGAGTCAACTTAACTTTATTAAAGCTGACTGGTTTTCCTCTCCAGTATGCAGGGGGTTTGACCCTATACAGAAAACAAGTCTAAAATGCTGATTGTATTCATTTGAGTGTAATTCTAATTTCCATCCAAATAAATAGGCTGCAAATCAAATGCTGAAACAAAAAGCCCCAATCGTTCGATAATAAAAATGGATGTATCCTTACAGTAAGAACGAATGTCAAACTAAAAATCTCAATTTGTTATTTTGTATACAAACAAGTTGAATATATAAAGGATGAATCCTCATGCAAGGAAACCAAGCCCCCCTAGGCCCCCAGCCGTAACGGCAGAGCAGGGTGGCCGGCCCTGCATGACGACCTGATGAGCACAGCCAGCTTTTAGCCCTTCTATATTTAAGTATATCGTGACTAATACAGCCTCATGTTGTTAAAGGTGATACAATTTAATATATTTTTTTTCTTTTTATAAATTGGGAACGTTGTTGATGCTATCTCCCCTCGTGGGACCTAGGGTTAATTTTCAAGGTTCATTGCCGTTGCGAGAAGATGCAGTTAAACATCAAGAAGCATCCCCAGATGTGCTGCAGGCTTAAATAACCTCACCGCCTTCCTGGAGTGCTTTGGTTCTCCCCCCAGCCCTTGACAGGAATCAGTTTTTGTTCTGACCCTTCAAAAAGTTACTCTGAAGCCTTAAAAAAGAGAGATGCAGGTAGAACACAGGACAAGGCTTCTGAAAAGCTTCCCTGTGCGACTGCAGCCTGTGTTAGTTCCTCGTGTGACCGTCCCCATCTGTCACGGAGGCTCTTCGCAGGCTTATGGGTGCTGGGGATTGTATACATCTCTCACCATAAGAGGTCTTGCAGGACAGTTTGTCCGTCAGTTCAAGCCTTTGGATTGTCCCTGGGAGTGGAAAGTGCGGCGTTTAATGTAAGCTGCTGGTCGTATAGATTGATGCTCAAAGTTGTTGGACAGCGCAGATGTTTGACGGCATATATTTATAAGCATTGCCGGTTGTTATAAAGTACCAGGAGATGGAAATGGGTTATACGGTGTCATAAATTATGCAAGGCGCTAATTAAATGTTGTAATTTATCATCTGAGTGTTTGATGAATGGCTTTAACTGTAGGAATCCTCTGCTTTGAGTTTTAGCTGGTTAATTCTACCCTGTCCCACAATGTACCGAGGTACTGCTGGGCACTTAAGGAGCAGTTGGGTGAGACGAGGCTTCGCCAACCTTTCCCTGTGTCCCTTATTCCAACAGATTCATTGCGGGAGTTCAGCAGCAGGTCGGGAGCGGGCTACGTCACTGAAGAGATATGGAAAAAAGCTGGTAAGTGTTTGCTGGTGACCTCGGTGACGGATTCTGCTGGATAGGCTGAGGTAAACACAGATGCTGCAGATTTGCTCTGCAGAAACAGGAGAAGCCCAGCTTCAGGAACGCCCCGGGATGTGCACATCTGGCTACCAACGTCCCCAGCTTGCATTTTCCAAAGGGCTCTGCTCCTTCTGTACGATGCCAGTGGGGATCCCATGGGGCTGAGCCCAGCCTCGCCGTTCCCAGGAACGGTCGTGATGCTGATGCTGACCGTGACCCACAGGCATCCCAGCCACAGGGAACACACCGCTGCATCTCGACGTCTCTCGGGGGCTCACCCCGCTCCTCGGGCGGGTGGGTGAAGCTGCTCTTTTCTTCCAGAAGAAGCTGTGAATGAGGTGAAGCGCCAGGCCATGTCAGAGGTGCAGAAAGCGGTGGCGGAGGCCGAGCAGAAGGCGTTTGAGATGATTGCTTCTGAGAGGGCTCGGATGGAGCAGACCATCGCAGATGCCAAGCGCCAGGCCACCGAGGATGCTTTCTTAGTGATAAATGAACAGGAGGAGTCTACAGAGGTAAGGTGCCAGGGGACATCCTAGGAAAGGACTTCCAAAGACTCACAAAGTCTCCAGGTCCTGCCCGGCAGTGTCTCAGAGCCTGCAGGTCCCCCATTTCTTTCCTGTTAGAGGTCTCTCTCCAATTGATAACTAAAGGGATGCAGTGATACCATAAAAATACACTTGTGCTTTTGATTTTGCTGGCAGGGGAATCAACCTAAACGGTGTCTGCGGCACAGCCACATGAAGGCACCGCTGGGCACCGTGAGCAGGACCCAGTGTAACGACCAGGGATTTCTTGGGATTGAGGGGGGAGTGGAAGCAAAAGGAAAGGGATGCCGGTGGATGCAGCAAAACGTTTAGCTCGTAACTTTGCTGTGGTGGGGTACCTGATCCGTGCAGGAAAGGAATTGCTGTTTGTGGGCAGGATAGAAGCTAAGCTGCAGGTGAAGCTGCATGTACCTGATGGTCTATAGCACAGCCTGGGTTGGCGCAGACCAGCCTGGTGCATATATATTGGCTTGGATGATGTTGTTTCACTGGCTCCCGACACATGGGCGGTGTGTGGTCACCTCATCTCCAGAAAGGCTGCCCACGTCTCTTGCTAGGCCGCTCGCATACGTACGGGGAAGCAGGGTGGCCATTCCTGTGTTACAGAAAGCCTCGTAAGGCCTAAAGAGACATTTACACGTTGGAAAAGAAGGGATGACTCTTAGTTTGTCATAGCCAGCAAGACCTGCTAAATGGGCACCTCTTAGAGAATTTCTTTCTGCTCCTCAATCATTAATTATTTTCACTGTTGCTTAACTGGAAGCTCACTTTGTTGTTAAGCTTTGGAGATCACAGCTGGACTGGGCAAGGAGAATTGCATGGCTAATTCCTGCACCGCCACGTCGCATCCACGTGT
>NW_009630761.1:27041-27407 GCF_000690535.1 Cariama cristata | reverse complement strand
TTTGTTTCTGCTGAGCAAAAATCCGATGGGGATGTGGAGTTACTGTCCGCCGGGACTGCGTGGGCAGCAAGTCCATCTCCCTCTTCCTGGGGGGGTTTCTGTCCACCCTGACAGAGCTGACTGGCGCTCGGGGAGGTCTGGTGCCCGGGGTCCCTGTGCAGGGCAGGAACCGTGTAAATACTGGGTGGTATCGCAGAGAAGTATGTCTATACTATTTCCTGATTAAATCACTGAAGGATGAATGCACCAGTCAGTAAACACATGATGGGAGTGGGTGGAACTGCTTGGGTAGCCATGGAAGAAATGAGACAAGTAATGATTTCTCCATAGGGGAATACCAGAGCAGTGTCCTCCTCCTCCAGCCGT
>NW_009630761.1:23603-26979 GCF_000690535.1 Cariama cristata | reverse complement strand
CCCCCCCCCGCCAGTGCGAGCCCCATCTCCCCAGCACCCAGAGCTCCTCTGTAAAGGCCACATTGAAAAGCTGTCTGTATTCTGGCACACTGTGTAACCTTTGAAATACGGTTTCAAAACCCCACTTAAATGTAAACAGCTGTTAAGCAGTGACCCAGTTTTCCAAGAGTTACTGCAGGTTTCGGTGGGGGGTTTGTTTTTGATGGTGAGTCCTGCTTCTCTCAGGAGACCGAGGAGCCTTGGGGACGCGTTGGCTCTGGGGCAGCTCGCTCCCGACTGGCTCCCTTTGGCACTTCGCTGCTGGCCCATAAATCATCACCCGGAGCTCACGGCTCCGGTGCCGACGGGGAAGTCTCGCTGCCCTTCCCCACAACAGGGCTGTCCGATACAGGTTGCCATCTCCCACCACCCTTCCCTCTTTCGTGCTTCCACAGCTTTTTGCTTGTGATCGCAGAAGCGGTGGCCAGCTGAAAGTGCCCTCTTAGCCAGGATCAGAGGCAGGCAGGCTCAGGCGGAGGCTACTTTTCTGCAGCTGAACTTGCCCTCCCCAGTATGCGATTGCTAACACGTGAGTCCAGCTGCAGGAAAGCTAATCCGCCGGCTCCCCTCCTCGGAGCAGCTGCAGCCGCAGCTCCCGGCGCTGGCCCCTTGCCCCCGTGCTCGTAAGGAAGCGGGGGCACGCCATAAGCCCACCAGCTGACACCTCTCCCAGCAGCCAGAGGGGCTTTGCTCCGCTTCCAGATTGAAGCTCGGGCTCTGGCAGTGCTTCCACCTGGCTGGGAGGCTTTCAAATGAGGTTTGGGGTTTTTTTTTTCTTTTCCAAATGAGCCTGCTCCGACCTCTTGTGCAGCTAGGCAGGGTGCAAAGCAAATGGTGCCTGTGCAGCACGCTGTAATCCCTGCAGAGAGCACTTGGCTGGGAGCGATACCAAAATAGAGCTGCTTAAAACAGGAAATAAAAAGACCAAATAGCAGCATCTGCAGTGTGTTTTTTAGTCCTTGCCTGCTGTTTCCTCTATGGATTTGGGTGGATCTAGGGGAGAGAACGTGACTGGTGCAGTCTGGCAGGCGGTTTTGGGCAGAGCAGAGGAGTTAGGGGTTAGTACCCTTGGCAAAGGGCTGTGAAATAGCAGGAATTAATGGATTGCTCGTTTTTAGTATTACTAAATTGAGGCCAGAGGGGGATGAACGGTCCCCTCCAGAGCTGTTGAGTCAGCACCATCCTGCAGCTCTTGGAAACTAAACCCGTTTTAAAGCGTGGTGTCCTTGGTCTTGCAGAGTTGCTGGAACTGCGGTCGCAAAGCCAGCGAGACGTGCAGCGGCTGCAACATCGCCCGGTACTGCGGCTCCTTCTGCCAGCACAAGGACTGGGAGAGGCACCACCGAATCTGCGGCCAAGGCCTGCACGGCCAGAGCAAGCCCCTGGCTCTGCCCACGGGCCGATCGCTGCTGCCGCCAAGAGCCTCGACGGCGTGCCCAGCCCGGCCCTCGAGAAGACTTCGGCAACCACCTCCCGGTCTTCCACTCCAGCATCTGTGACAGCAATAGATACGAACGGACTCTAAAGGGGAAGTTTTGGTTCACTCCATTTGGTTAGTTTCCCTGGGTTTGTTTTTTTTAAGCTGGAAAAAAAAACCCACAGTGACTTGTATCACCCGACACATTTGACACATCACGCCGCCTCCTCGGAGCGCTGACACTCGGGCTTTGCCGTCTCGTTCTGCCTTTTTCTTTCGTGGCTCATGAAGAACTCGGGCGAGCCTTCCCGTAGCGCCTCCGTGCCCCTCGCTCTGCAGGGAGGTCCCAGAGCATCGCTCAGGACCTGGAGGACGCTGAGCACTCGCTCGAGGAGGGACCTGGACTCAGCGGAGCAGGAGATGCTGAGCATGTGGTGCTCAACCAGGGAGCCCCGTCCTCACGTATCAAACATACTCGAGCTCGTTTCCTGAGGTGTCTGAGCCAACTCCTTCAGCCACCTTTCTTCCATAATATGCATCAATTTTTTTCCCTTTTTTTCCCAGACAGCGGTGGCTCAGATGGCTCAGACCGTGCTGGCCGGCTGTTGCTGTGAACAGACTGGAGCTGTTTTCCCAGCAGGAGCATCTCATCCTCTAGTGCAATGGCAAAAGCTGAGCCCGCTTCTCTTCTCCTGCCTGCAGGTTGGCGGCTGATGATTGCAGAGAGGGAGGAGAGGGTTCGTCTGCTCTAAACCAAATGTCAGTACCAGGGAAGTACGGATGATCACTTCTGGATGGCCTGGTTTTAACCCCGTTCTGTGACGGGACAGACAGTTGCCCTGGGTGGGACCTTTGCTGGGGGAAGGTGCGCAGAGCAAATCTGGATTGGTTGCGGGTGGTTATTGCCCTTTCCACCTGGGTACCGTTATTTTGCTCCGCAGAAAGCGTTTGCATTTTTTTCGCTGCATGGAAGTTGTTGGTTTGAGAGTTACTGCCGTTGTTTTTAACCACAGAGATCCTCACGCCATTGCGATGGGTTATTTACAGTCTGTTCTCGCCACGTGTGTTGGCCAAACTATTAAAATAAATGCAGGACTTGGTGGTCTACATCGGTTCCTACCCCCAGGGGCTCCGGCGGTGCCGCTCCGACGCCGGCTGTGCTTCTCTCCCGGGAGCTGCCCAGGGCCGCGCAGCCACCACCGCCTCGTCCAGCCTTCGGAGACCGTCCCAAACACGCAGGCTCAGAGGGTGAGGTCCGGCGGGGCTGCCGGGGTCAGCCTGGGGGGATCCATCGCTCGGCGAGTCCCTGCCGTGGTGTGGAAGGAGGGATTCGGGGCAGTGCAAAGCCTGTAATCGACACCGACCCACGGAAGGGCAGTTGTGGGGCACAGCAGGGCTCGTCTCGGATGCTTTGGGAGGTCATCAGAGGCACAGTCCGTGGGAGCGACGGGCACGCGCCCTCCGGGGAGCCGCACCGATTTCCCACGCTGCACACAAAACGGGCTCTACAAAACCATCTATTCAGCAAAGCCGTGTTTCCGTGACTGTTTTTTTTTTTACTGTTTTTGTGCGATTGCAGGGCTGGAGCCCAATGAGGCGAGTAATTCCCAAATTATTTTTGATCACTTTTTCAATTGGAGGCGAATAATAGAGATGTAATGAATTGTCATTGAGTTTGCGGTGCTGCGGCTGGCTGCTGCCTGCCCGGGGATAAACGAGTGACCCACTGAACCAGCTTTGCCCCTTAGGGAAACGGTTTCGGAAGCTGCTGTCATGGCCCAGAGCGGGTGATTCCTCTCTCTGCAAGGTTTTTATTATGAAAAAAAGAAAGCCACAGTCGCCTGTGTGTTGCAGACAGCTCTGGAGTGGCAGTTGGGAGCAGCTCCCCCGTGTCCCCCCGGACATAATGCCCGCTGCGGG
>NW_009630761.1:22814-23575 GCF_000690535.1 Cariama cristata | reverse complement strand
GGGAGCCGAGCAGGATGGTGCTGTGCCGCTGGGATTCCAGCAGCCCCAAATTAAGGCTGGCACTTGAACCACCCTGACCCACAGCAGCCCCGGGAAGGTGTCACCCAGCCCGGAGGTGTTCACCCCGGCGAGGTGGAGGTGGCAGCGTGGGGCCCTTCGGGCTTGCGAGAGGGTGGGGGCTGCCCTTGCACCCCCGCTGCTCTCCCCGGAACCTGGGGGGCTGAAGGGCTTCCCTGCCCTGCAAATTCCGAGCAGCCTCGGGTAAATAACGTCTGGTTGCGATGTCCCGATCCTCCCCTGCGGCCCTGAGCTCAGGCCGTGGGTGAGCTCTGGCCAGTTGTCCCGAGGTCGGATGCAGAAAGAAGAAGAGGGCAGGGCTGGAAGAAATGGCTTGTAAATAGATTGTCTTCCATAATTCTCATGCAACTTTGATGGCCGTGTATTAAAATTAACCCCAGTGTAAATGAATGAAATACTAACAGTCATGATTAGAACGATTGCTTTTTTTTTTTTTAAAACATGGAATGATAAATGTGAAATTCGGTCATGGGAAGACATTGGGTTGAGGTTTCTATATTATTTTTTTTGACATTTAATTCTGTAATAGAAATTTGTTACTTCATTCCTGTGCATAACTTATTTAATGTACTGTATAAAGGAACCCAAACTGTTACAGATGTATTTAGTTTGTTCTACTCCAAAGTAGTCAATAAAAAGACTATATTCATCAGACAGCTTCCCCCTTCCTCTCTCAGAAGGAG
>NW_009630761.1:22355-22783 GCF_000690535.1 Cariama cristata | reverse complement strand
TTGCCGCGGGCCGCCGCCTGCCAGCGGTCGGGGTTTCTGCGAGAGCCCCACCACGCCGTGGCCTTGGCCCGGGGAGCTGCGGGGGCCGAAAACCGTCCCCCCCTGCGGTGGGGATGCTGCTGCAGGGCCGCAAGTGCAGGCAGAGCTGGCGTTCGGCCCCATACTCGGTAATTTTGGATTTCTTTGGATTCGTGTTTAAATACGTTCTTTTTTCTGAGGTTTGGGTGTTTTGTTTTTTTTTTAAATTGGAGCGCAGAACAGGCTGCAGGGTGCTGACCCGGCTGGGTTGTGGTGCCAGCCCTGTGGCCCCCCCCCCCCCGCCGCTGCGTACACCTTTGCCTAATCTGAGGATTTCAGGCTCCAGGCTGCTGCAAACACTAATCCGGTGGTTAAGAAATCCAAAATCAGTGACCAAACCCCACACTGGG
>NW_009630761.1:21120-21908 GCF_000690535.1 Cariama cristata | reverse complement strand
GATCCCGTCTCTGCAGAGATTCCCCCTCCGTGCACCTCAAACCCAGGGAGCCCCTGGGAAGCTCCTGCTGGGGCAAAGCAAGCACCCCAAAACCAGCCCCGACCCCCCAATGGCCCCACTGTACCGGGGTTGGGGGGGTGACACTGTGCCGGACGTGCCCAGCACAGCTTGGACACTGTGTCCCCAGGATGGAGCTGTACCCTCTGCACCTTCAGCCACAGATTAACTGCATTTTTAGTTACTGCACCCACGGATTGGGGAATAAATAAGAAAATTACTGTTTCTGGGGGTGCTGTTGGGGAGCAGTATCCATGGGGAGTTGGGGGGCAGCAGGTACCCAGGAGAGTGAGGGTTGGGGGTGAGGGCACCCACGGTGAGTCAGGTGAACCACGCTGGGTGTCAGGGACAGGCAGGGGTGCAAGGACGGTGGCATTCCCATGCCAGGAGACATTTGCCTGTGGCCCTGCCCAGCCCCGCTTGCCCTTGGTACCACTTGCTCCATCCTGGTTGCGCCATTTGACTCCGCATTCAGCAGCGGATTTGCTTCTGCAGCCCCACCAAAGAAAGCCCGAGCGTGCAACCCACGGACCAGGTGGGCTTTGCTCCGCTCCAGCTGTGGGGGCTTCCCCACTCACCTCGTGCCCTCCTGTCACCATTAATTCAGCTACAACCTCTTTCTGGCAGCACTGAAACTGGTGCTAACGCTCGTTTATGTTAATTGAGCCGCAGGATGAAGCAACAGAGCTACTGGCAACGCCTGACTTCCCCGGTTGGGGCGCAGTGGTTTA
>NW_009630761.1:19078-20738 GCF_000690535.1 Cariama cristata | reverse complement strand
GAGCACAAATCTGGTCTGAAAGCCATTGCGATGGCTGCACAGGCTGCCCGCGTGGCCCAGGCACAATTTGCCAGAAATAATTTTTTTTTTCTATAAAACACTATTCATAATCTGTACGAGGCAGCCTGGCTCCCTGGGCAGAGCCACTGCTGGCCCAGGGTGGCTCTGGTGGGCCAGGTGCAGGGATGCCAGAGCCACATCCCCCTCCAGCCCATCCCAGGCCCCTCTCAAGCCTCGACCTGTCCTCAGAGCCACGAGGAAGAGGCGCATGGGGAGGAAGAGGAGCCAGGGTGTGAGAGGGACTGAGGACTGCTGGGACACAGCAACTGGACCAGTGCTCCCCCAAGGGCTAGGGCAGCACAGAGACTGTCTGGGGTTGGAACGGAATAAATAAATTAACATGAAAAAAGCAAAAGGGTAAAACACTGCCGGGGAGGATGGGCAGGTAGCCCCTGCCGGCCCGCAGGAGGGGAACGAGGGCAGGGAGGTGACGAAGGCGAGGGAAGGTGCCGGCCCTGCCGAAGGCTCCGCGTCCTTCCGCATGCTGACGGCGTTCCTGGAAGCGGCTGCCCAGGGTCAGTTGTTGTTCATGATCCACCAGGATGCTGGGGGGAGAGAGGGGAAGGGGTCAGGGATGTGCAGTGTTAAACAGGGGAGGGGGATTAGGGGTGGCAGAGATGGGGGATCTGGCCCTGCTTGGGGGCAGCTGAGGCTTTTCTGCAGGTCTCTGGCACCCAACTCTAAAGCACCCACACCCCAGGGTGGGGAGCGCAGCCGTGGCAGGGCCTGGAGATGGGTGATCCACTGCAGCTGCAGTGATTTCTGCCGGGGAGCGCTGGCAATGCGGTCAGTGGGAGCAGCAGATCAGGAGGAGCACCACCAGCGTGGGATTTAGTCCAGGTTAAGCCGTGTTTCATGTTATTTTAGGCAAGACGTGAAAGTGATGGCAAACTGGGGCTTAAATTGGTCTTATCTGTCACCAAGCTCTCCCAGTTCCTCATGTCTTGGTCAGTTTTCTCGTGGTACCGGGGGAATGTGCATTTTCCCTGAGCTGGTCTCTCCCCTGCCTCAGCACCGCTGAGCTGTAGACCTGGACACAGCCACCGGGACTGACCCAGGGAGGCCAGTGCTTTGCAGAGCAGGTTCAGGTGGGAAAAAAAAAAAAAAAGAAAAGATGAGGCATCAGGTGTAGTTCAAGCCAGGGTTCAGCTTATCTGCTACCCGGGAAGTGCCCCCAGCTGCCTGGCTCTCAGCTGGAGAGCATCCCCCAGGCAGGGGAGAGGCCCCGCAGCACTGCCAGCACACACGACCGAAGCAGCCAGTGGAAATGGGTCTCACTCTGGTTTGAAAAAAACCCCACAATTTAGGTCACCCCCCACCCCAAGCCAATCTTCTGCTCTGGAGGGAGCCAAGGCACCTGCTCCCCACACAGCTCCTGCCCTCAGAACGCCCAGAACAGGAGCGTGGGACTGCGGGGGTCCCGCAGCCCCCCCCAAGCTGGCCCCACAGCCCCCCACCTCACCTGGGAAGAGCATGGTGGTCAGCAGCTCCGGGGACTCCAGCAGGCTGATGATGGAGCGCTGGAAAGTCTTGCTGCAGCTGGACTGCAAGTGGCTGTAAAACAGCGCGCGGGGTCAGGAGGGTGCAGGGCTTGTGCGAG
>NW_009630761.1:0-19005 GCF_000690535.1 Cariama cristata | reverse complement strand
CCCCCCCCCCCAGAGCAGGACATCTGCTCCTGCCCTGTTCCCCACAGCCCTTCCCACTGCAAACGGCCCCGAGGGTGCACTGGGCTGAGCAGTGTCAGCAGCAGGAGAGGCTGTGCAAGGAGGGGGAGCAGAGGGGTCCTGGAGGAGCCCCAAGGAGGAAACCCCCTCTCAGCTCCCCCCCCCTCTACCCAGAGCATCCAGACCCAGCCCCGCACAAGGAAAGCCTCCAACCTCCGCCACGAAGTCACGTCCTCCCAGAACTCATAAAGGATGAAGCAGGCCTCGTCTGTCAGCTTGCAGGCGGACACGCTGTGGGGAGAGGAGCGAGCCTGAGATGGGGCCTGGCAAGCTGGCACTGTGCAACCACGTCGGTCCCGCCAGGCCTGGGAGCGAGGGGCAAAGGTCTGCACATGAGTCTCACCACAGGGCTTTCAAAGAGCAGTTTGGATGCATCCACAATTTGTGGCTGGTTTGGCTTTTAGCGGATCCCGAATCCCAATCTTTTGTGCTTTGCAGCTCCTGCAGCCAGGCAGCGGAGGAGCTTCACAGTTATTAAACTGGTCCTTGCTGCTGCTGCCCAGAAACCACCATGTTAAGTCTTTCATTAAGTATTTCTTAGCACTGCAGCACACAGCCTGACAAAGGAGGTCATCCTTCCAGCCCTTTGGAGTAGGTGTGTGTCATGCCTTGCCCTTCCCCCAGAGAGAAACTGAGGCACAAGTGCAAGGAGCTGAGATCACAGCTTAAAACCACAGCCCGCTGCCCCTCGAAGGGATGCTGTTTGGCCAGCTGCTGCTTCCCACGCTCCCTCTTGCTGGAGGAACAGGCTGGGGCTTTCTCCAGTCCCTGGGAAGATGGAGGGGGAAGCAGCAGGGAGGCGAGAGAGCAAGGCTGAGGGTGCAGGGCCTGGGGAACCATCTGCACTGGGCTGCAGCATCATTCATTCCAGCTGAGGATGAACGTTTCCTCCAGCTGCTGCTAAGGGCTGCAGGAAGGGACCAGGCCCTGGGGGGAGAAGAGCAAAACAAGTCACCCGGCAGCTGCGGCTGCGTCCCCCTGCACGGGGGCTGCAACACGTTTTGTAATTCCCTGGCGTGAACCAAGACAACGGAGTCTCCCCCGGCTTTGCTCCAGCCTTCCACTCACGTGGAGAGCCTGCTCGTGCAACGCTACCCAGTTGTCTACACTAATAGTCCTCATGACAAAAAAGCCGATCAATTCCGAAGAAAAAAAAAATACCATTCTCTCTGCCACACGTGTCAAAACAAGTATTTTCTTTTTGTTTGGACTGAAAACGCAATTTTGTGCTGTTGGAACTGAAGAGCTGAAAAATGACACTTGAAATGGGAACGGCAATAACATTTCCCACTGAAAGCGGCTTGAAATCTCCCATGGGAGAAGGCAAGCGCCTCTCCAAGAGCAGCTGTGCAGTCTCCAGGGACACGCTGGCAGTGGCCTGTCACTAAACTCAGACCTGGGCTCCATCCTCACCTCTACTGAGAGCCCCGGCGCGGTGCTGGGGGGCAGAGCCTTGCTCTCACCCAGGGTTTAGCTTCAGGCGTTCACAGCTTCTTCCCACCAGCACTACACAGACTTTCTATAAAGCAATGCTCTGACATGAGCTCTCCCCTTGACTTTTCCCCCGTTACTTTCAAGGCCTTCAGTGCTAGAGGAATGCATGGATTTACTTACTCGCGCAGGCCACAGCCCTTCCTGCTGGCATAAAACCCACCCTGCTCCTTGCCAGACGCTGACAAGTGGTTCTTGCTGGGAGTACCCACAGCAGGAGACGGGATGATGCTGTAGGCAGAGACACTGCTGCAGCTCTGACACCATCTCGTCCTCTCTGCAAGGTCAAACCTCTGTGTGCCGAGCCCACCCTTGCACTGACCAGCACACAAAATACTCCCCAAAAAACCCTTTTGTCCCCCAAGGGTGCTGTGTTAAAAGCCCTACGCCACAACCAACCTTGCCGTTTCGCACACTTACTGCAGGCAGCTGCTCTGCCCGGCGGTGACCTCTGTGTAGGACCTGAATGCCTGGCGAAACTCCTCAATGCTGCTTGCTGCCACCGAGATCTGTCGTTTCGCCACCAGGATGTGCTGTGAAGGGAGAGGGGACAAGTAACATCAGGGACTCATCTGTCCCCTCCTGCCCTCCCTGCTCCCACCCTGCTGCGGGACAAGGCAGTGCCGAGCAAGCACAGCACCGCAGGGGAAGCCACGAGAAGGGGCTGGCACCACAGTGCTTGGGGACAACACCGACATAAGGTGGCTTCTTCCTCCCTGGGCAGGTTGCCTTTACAACAAGGACCGCACCAACAGGAGATGCTCCCATCTCCCGCTGGCGGGGTCCTGCTTTGGGGCTGCTGCGGTTCCCCATGTCCTTTCCAGAGGCCTTGGGACCCCTTCACTGGGGCTCTGCATGGTCTGCGAGTGCTCAGAGCAAACCCGGGGGATTTGGGCACTCACAAGCAGAGTGCTGCTGTCCTCTGGACTGGTCGTGGGCACTGCCTGGGGCTTTCATGGACCTGACGGAGCTGCGTTTGTCCTGTGGGTGGTTCCACGCCCAGCTCACAGCTCTGACTCCCATCCTGCTCCATCACCAGCAGCAGACCCCCCCACAGACCAAAGCCAGCAGCTCACCCAGGTGACGCCAGTCTCGGGGCACAAGGGCTGTGCGAGCACACGTGTGTGTGTGTGTGTGTGTGTGTGTGTGTGTGTGCGAGAGAGGGGGATCTATGCACACTATAGGGTTACCTGCAAACAACAAGCAGCAGGACAGGGACTTACTGCATCTCTTCCTTTGCACATCGCTTCATCCTTCAGCGGCTCCAGGCGTGGGCTCTGCATTTAACACCACAGGAAAAATCATCGTTACTGGGAGAACTTGGAAACAAGACAAAATGTGGCAGTAACCCACAGCCCAGCCCAGCTCAGCGTGACAGGTGGGTATCGCTCTGGGGATGTTCCTTTGGGTACTGGGGGGGAATAGGGATGACACCTGCACATATGTGGGGCTTGGTGGGCCCAGACTGACTTGTCAGCGCAGCACGGACCACGGAGAAGCCAGGGGAGGGTCAGCAGAGCTGAGGGGAGAAGGTTTACAAGTCTGGGTCTGATGAATGGGTGCAGCTCTGTAACAATGCCAGGACTGAATACCAGAGCCGTTGGCATGGGGAGAGGTCCCAGCAACGACCTGGCTGGCACCGAAGTGTGGGACAGCCCCCAGCCCACCTCCCCTCCCAGCCATGTACCTTGCACTCCAGTTTCTCGATGAGCTGCTGGAGCCTATTGATCTGTGCCATCCACTGGCTGTTGTCTTCAACACAAATGCCTGCACGGGGAGGGGCAGAGAGATGTCACCAAAAAAAGCTTGCTAAAGACCCAGAAAATGGCAAAAGCTTCTAAACCTTTTTTAGTTTTTAAACCTAAAATTTAAACCAAGATTTAAACCAAGAAACTCATTTGTTTTTCTTCTGAAACTTTTCCCACTGCTCAAGAGATACAACCTCCCACAGAAGCTCCAGCTGGCATCTGGGTGCGACGGTCCAGTGTCTGTCCCGGACAAGCCCCTGCTGTCCCGTTCTGCTGCTCCCACACCCACGCCAGGCTCCAGTGGGGCAGAGACATCAACCCAAGGGACAGCCAGGCCACAGATACCTGTCGTTAGCATCCCAGAATAGGGGTCCGTCGGAGACAGACAGACGTTCTTCTGTCCTCTGCGCCCACATCGTCTCCCTGACCTCAGGCCAACTGAGGTCTCAGATTTCTTTATGTCCTTTCTGAAAGAATA
This sequence comes from Cariama cristata, assembly GCF_000690535.1. Lineage (NCBI taxonomy): Eukaryota > Metazoa > Chordata > Aves > Cariamiformes > Cariamidae > Cariama > Cariama cristata. Next base: position 15,210 of record NW_009630761.1, on the reverse strand, counting down.
AAATGCAAAAGGAGGGGGTTGAAGTCATTCACTATATAGGTCAGCTTCACAGCGAGTTTGGAAAGGGCAGATCCTGCTCCCAGATGTCCTTCCCAGGGGGACTCGCGAGTCCTGCCCTATGCTGCAACCCCCACGAGTGACAGCAGGGAGAGAGGGAGGACCACCATGTCCCACCCCATTACCTCTCCCGTCCTGCCTGCTCCTCCACGGTGTCCACAGCACACTCGAGCGAGGTCTGCAGCGACTGCAGCTGGTGCATGGTTTCCCGCAGCAGGAAACGGGTCAGGAACTGCTCCATCTTCGAGGAGGTCTCGTACCTCTGTGGGGAAGCAGAACGGATCTGTGAGATGCCTCCGGCTCTGTGCAGGGGGAGCAGAGCCACATCTGGAAGGGGTTGGCCCTTAAATAAATCCAATGGGGTGGATTCCAATCAAATTTTTAATTACTGTAGGAAATGATGACACTGTAGAACAAAAGCATCCTCTGGGTGCATGCTTGTAAGGTCACAACAGGGAACACAGAGGACAACCCTCCCCATCCCAGCCCCAGCACTCACAGCCCCTGGGAGCCATGGAGGAACCACAGACGGACACTCCCAAGCCACAAGGTAAAGGCCGCTTGCAGAAATAGCCCCCAGCTCCAGGGAGGGCTCTGGGGCAGGCAGAGCATCCCTTGCTGCACCCAACAGTTCACACACTGCTCTGCTTGCACCAGGGCTCCTGGGATAAGGCTGGGACAAGGCCGGCAGGGCTGAGAACCTGCAGCGGATGCCAGGCGCAGGCAGCCCCTTCCAGGGAGCAGCCCACCACAGGCAGGACAGGGTGGTGGGCTGGTTTCATGCTCTCTCTCCCCGGGAAGACAGCACCAAGCCTCTCTGCTTTGACTGGAAGAGATCCTTGCTGAATTTATGACATGCACTTGTGCTCGGGGCCATCCCACAGCCCATCCCCATGTCATCTGCTGAGTGTGTGACAGTCCCTGCGAGCCCCAGCCCATCTGCCCTACGATGCTGGAGGGGTGTCCGGTAGGAACACGGGCTGCTGTGCCCTTTCCTCACCACTCTCCTCCCCAACATGCACACCATGGGCACTCGTGCTGGGGGTATGTAAAGGCGGGTCCAGGGGGGCACACAAGAAGCCCTGGGGAGAATGAAGGTGTCATCATGCATCCTGGTAAGAAGGCAAGCTGGCCCAGAGGGCACCCAAATAGTGGGTCAGGATGCACGCCATGTCCCAGGAGCATGTCTGAGAAGCACGGAGAGCTGGGGATGTGCCTGTACACACACACACGCACCCCCAACTCCATCCTTCCTTTGCCAGCTGTGACTACAGATCCTCTTGGGCAAAAATCTGGGTGCAAGGAATAGCCGCAGCCCAGAGCATGGCTCCTTTCCACCTGCTATGGGTCCTGCTGGCAGCTCCATTCCCTGCAGCCTGGTCCAACCACTCTACTTTCCTGTCCAGTTTTCACTTCCTTCCTTAAAACCATCTGGAGATTTGTCCTTGCACTGTTAGACATCCCAAGGGCCTGGGAAAAACCTCCAGGCCCCCAGGATGGAGACAAGGTTCCCAAGGAGGGGTGGGGAGCAAGGAGACAGGAAGAAAGGCTGAGGCAGGTACCCAGAGACAGACCCTTCTAGAGCAGGCACAGTTGTCCTCCTCTGGGGCTGAGCCACAGTCTCCCTTGCAGAGCAGGTACCTGTGCCTGGTTTGCCCCCACAAAACTCCTCTTGTTCCACTGCAGGGTGAGGCTCTTCCTCCTTCCTCAGCGTCCCTCAGGATATGTCGGTCATGCCAAAACCTGCAGTTGTCACAGACAATGGCAGCAGCTTCACCTAGGCAGGTCTTGCAGGCCAGAAGAAGTCCAAGTTTGTGCTAAGGACCATGTTGCTGCATCCCTGCAGTGCAGGCAGGAACTGGGAGATCCAGTGGCATCCCACTACCGCTGAAAGCACAGCAGGCTTTGCTGTAGCACCCAGGATGTACCCACTCAAGCACGGCATCACTGAGGACATGGAAAACCTGTGAACTCACCTCTTCTTCTGTGGCCTGAAAGCTCCCCCAGAGGAACAGCCGGTGCTCGTAGCCGACTCCCCGTCTTGACCCCTCCACCAACAAGGAAAAGTTGGTGGAGGTGCTTTTCGAGAGCTTTGGAGTGCCAGCCCTGCACATGGCTAACACCAGGTTCCTCTCCCTCTGTGCCTATGGCAGAGTCACCGGTCTAGGACAGGAGCGTCCCACGTCACCTCTGTCTGCCTGGGCCAGACCTGGAGGGAAGTGACCTACCGCCTCAGGGTGGCTGGTGGCTTCTTCTCCAGCTACAGACTGCTGATGGAGTGCCCCAATGACCCCTCAGGGCCGAAGGCCTTGAATAAGAAGACAGTGATCCAGCTGAAGAAGCGATGCTGCTATGTCTCCACGGACTATGAAGGAGACCTCCATGACCAAGGTTACCATCCTCCAGCACCTGATGGGCACTGGATAACCCTGGACAAGGAACGGTTCTGCTGCCTGGAGCCACTCTTCCAACTAAAGCTACTCCACCAAAGCTCCCCAAGGCTTCACCACTTGGCTTTGCAGAGCCTCCAGAAGGTACCCAACCACGCCAGCAGGGTCACGGTGGGTAACATCGTGCTGTCAGGGGGCTCCTTGATGTTTCCTGGCTTTCCCAAGAGGATGTGCTTAAAGTTGAATACCCTGTTCCATGGCACAGGCTGCCAGACTCAGGTCCTGGTGAGCCTGGAGAGGGCCACAGCAGCCTAGGCAAGGTGCTTGATGGCAGCATCGCTCATGTCCTTCCAGCACGTGTGGATGACAAAGACTGAGTACCAGGAGCATGATGCCGAGTATGTCCGCAAGATATTCCAGTAGGCAGACGACAGCCATGCATTCAAGGCATCCCACCGTCAGGGTATAGCTCCTGTTGCAGGAGGAAGGTCTCCGAAACACTGCCTTGCTCCGGGCAGAGCTGCAGCGGCAGTGGTGACTGAGGGCCAGCTCCTGTGGCGCCGCAGGAGTGTGAAGCCAATTCAAACACTCCAAAAGAAGTAAACTGCTTTTCATTTATGCTCTGGGTTATTTCTGTGCCTATCCACCACCACTGTAATAAGCATGTGTCCCATCAGGCTGGCAACACAACCACGGCTCGTGCTGTGAATTCAGGCCATGCCGACTGTGTGGGTCGACAGCTGAGCCCTGACGCACTGGTTGGAGGCCATGCACGTCTGCAGCACTGCAGCAAAGCTGTCCTTTCTGAATGCACCGCCTGTAGCTGCCAGCACGGGGAAGGGGGCTGCTACAGCAGGCAGGAAAGCTCCTTCCAGCAGTCAAGGCAGCAGGACCCTCGAGGTCTGCGGGGAGCCAGAGGTGTGGGAGGAACAAGCTGAGGAGGAGAAGGTTCACACAGCACCTGCACTGCAGCTACTTTGCTATGGGAGGTGATTTCTGATCTCGGCACTGAAGCGACTCAGCACTCGGTACAGAAGATGAGGTGGTGAAAACCAGGGAACTGGATTAGCTCTTTGTAATTTTGGTATGAAGGTCATTTGGTGCTTCAGGGAGCCAATTCAGCTCACTGAACAGGTAGAAAAGCACTCACCCGGCTTTGCTGCTGCTTTAGTGAACTGACTCAGCTTAGCAGCCGATTAGAAAAGGATCAGAGGTTGCATGGGGGCAGCAGCTGGGAAGCACTGCCCAGCTGTCACAGCAGACTCCTTTCCCCACAGCCAGCCCCCATGCCCACCTCCTCAAGGGACACAAAAGCCACAGGACATCACTGTGAGCATTGAGACAGGCGTGGCAGTGGGAAGGCAAGGAAGGTGTCTCCACATGATGCAGGAGGGCTGGTTGCTCCACAGGAGCATCCACCAGGAGAGGTCAACCCCTTTCCTTGACAAGATGAGGAGACAGAGTGGACCAGGGTCAACTCTGCCTTCCCCGTGGCGTCCTCACGCACCCCAACAGTTGCGGCACAGGCCAGGAGCCAGGCTGCCTTCACCACCCCAAGCACCATGAACTCCCTCTTTCATCTCCAAAATATAAGTCCAGCAATGCGATCACATTACTCAGGTCAAATATCTCCAATTCCTACCCATGTGTTGGAGAATTTAAGATCTTGAATTCCAGAAGCTCTGCACAAAAGCGCATGGACGTAACCCTTCGGATGCTTGTGTCAAAAATCTGTTGAGGAAGAGGGGGAAGCAGGGAGAGTCTTGAGCCTCACATGGTTTTCTGGTTCCTCTGCGCCACAGCCAAGTCACCAGCCCAGTCGCAGAGCTGTGTCTGCCCGAGGCTGCTGGCACAGTTGCAGCTGGCCGGGAGGGGAAGGTAAGTGGAAAGGATGCTCATCTACCGAGCACTGCCCTGGGCTCATGCTGGAGTGGGCGAGGGATGGCCACAGCCACTCTCCACAGTCCCCACCACCTGGGTGAGCAGAGCCCTCCGCCCAACAGCTGTGCTGCCAGCTGGTTTTCATCTGTGCTTGAAAATGAATCATGTTTTTCTGCCAGAGGAAGAGGATGGCAGCGAAGCCAACCCGATGTGGCCATGGGATGCTCTGCATCTCTGGGCTTTCCTCAGCCAAGCACCCCACCTTCTCCCAAAAGCCTTGCTTCCCCACAGCCCTAGAAGATGGAGAGTATAGGGCTGGGGACCCCAGGCAGGGACCCTGCTGCTCCCCCTGCCCACTCCTTCACCTCCTCACTCCCAAGGGGTTCAGGCACCCAAATCCCCTCCAGCACTGTTCCTCTGTGCTTACTCAGAACCCACCAGCCCAGACACACATCCCCCGCTTACAGGGGAACAACCGACCCTCAAACCTCCCCAGGACAAGCCTGAGAAAGAAAGGTGAAGAATACTTAATTGAGTCCTCAACTGGGGCGCAGCGGAAAGGATACATTATTCATCCACCGCATGGCTGGGCACAGTCCCAATTCATTTCAGGAGCTGGTCCAAATCCAAACACTGTCACCCCTCTTTCTGCACAGAGGGCACTTCCCACAGCGTGCAGCCTCTGCAGCCGTGTGGACTCGCTTAATAAGGTGTGCTCCCAACCTCCCCGGCCCCCCGCCAGGGCTATCTGTGGCCCCCACAGCCTTGGCATATGGATGTTTCCCCTTGCACAGAGGCCGGATGTTTCTCCCCAACCACATCGCTCCCTTTCAAAGGGCCAGGTGCTGGGAGAAGCCCCGGCGTCAAGCCAGCCTCCCAGCACTTCCCATCCTCTCAACTTTCATCCTGAGGATGACCTAATCCTGATGTCCTCTGTGGATGATGTCGGTGGATGGAATTTTATCGCAGGAGCAGGCAGCTGCTCCCACCGACATCGTGTCACAGCTGTGGGGGGCACGTTCAGCCTGCCCTGAGCCCTGCTGCTCACCCCAGAGCAGTCCTTATAACCCAAACACACAGGCATCAGCCTGGGGTGCCACCCCCCAAAACGCAACTACCAGCCCAGGACATGCCATGCTTAGAGGGGACTTGGCTCTGAAGCTCAGCATGTGGAGGACCCCCCATCCTCCTGGCCCCAGCCCACCCTGTAAGGGCAAAGCAGGATCCCATGCGGACACATCAGTATTTCAGGTGAGCATTGCACACGATGAGCCAGCTGCCTCCTGTCTCTCGCCTCGTCAAACACAGCACACCCAGGGGAATGTGCCGGAGAGAAGGAAATAACCGTCTCTCAAGAGAGCCCCAAATGCTGTTTCACCCTTATGCATCGACTTGGAAAATTTCATGCCAGGGAAGAGAATCAATTGAAAAAGGCACCTTCCCTTCAGTTCAGCTGCCCGACTCTCTTCGCACTCCTCACTTTGGGGCAAACAAGCAAAACTCTCTTGTCAGGTACTGCACCACACAGTTCAAACCCCTCTGTAAACAGAGAGTCAATAAAAATGTGCTCTGTCTCACTGAGCACAGGATTTTCTGCTCATAGCAAAGAACTCATGGAAAGGAGTCATGGAGGAAATAACTCAGCAAGCACGAGACATGGCTTCTTGGTCTGGGACTGGTATTTCAGCTCTGTTGACCCAGACAAAAATCCTAATGTTGCCAAGAGCTGCTATAATTCTGCTTTTGAGAAGTTTTATTATTTTCTTATGATGATAGTTAAGCTCGAGACAGAATGGAATAGGCGATCGCATAATTCCTGCCAAAGGAGAAATAAGAGCGCTTTACGTGGAGAGGTATTTATGGACTAGTTTGCAGTGTCTGCAAACTGCAGAATGGAAAGATTTTAGCATACAGGTCCCCTGTGAAAAATATCAGACCGTTTCCCAAGGTATTTCTACAGTTCCCTTCTTACTCTGATGCTATTATATTGCAAACACAAAGTTTAGCCACAAGATAAGGTTTAATTAGCACACTGCAGCATAGCTACCAAGTTATACTTTACAAATGTAAGTGGGAATTTGGAGAAAAACCCTCTTTTCTTGAAAAGGCATCTTTTCTTTACCATGTTTCTACCAACCCAGTGAAGAAGGATGGGAGCATAGGAACCCCTAACGATTTGGTTTCCTCCTGCCAACCTGTGGATCCATAAAAAAAAGATCACAAGCAGGTTTGCTGCCCACACATATGCTATTTCCTATGGTAACTGTAGTCACCTACCCAGCGAGAAGGACGAACCCACCTTGCGTTTCCCATGCTTTATCGCAGTGTTTATCCTGCAGTCGACAATGTGCATGGCAGGCAGCAGATCGAGGAGCCTGCCAGCGAGGAGCCAGCTGCTGAGACACACCATCGATCCACCCTGTGTACCCTGGCCCACTGTGACCGCGACAGCACACACAGAGGTGGGAATCCTTGATACCAAAAAGGCTTTCAGCAGCACTGCTTCAAACCACAGCTCCCAAACACAGAGCCGCAGCATATTCCCTCCGAGCTTTGGTTTCCTTATTTCCCTCTCTCTTTCCTCCTTGTAGCTCATCATCCTGCCATGGTCTGAGCAAGCCATGGGCATCTCCCAGGCTCCGCTTTTGTTGTGCTAACAAAGCAGCCCATGCTCTCTGTCTGTTTTCCTGCTTGTAAAGTGGGCTCGTATTTACATGAGCCTATTTACAGCTGCGGGGTAAATACCTGGAGGATGCAAGGATGAGTAATCCTGTGGCAGCAGAAGTAAGGAACTACCAGAGATGGACCATGCTCTAACCAAGAGATGCTGTAGTTCAAATGGTGAGACCTAGCTCAAGTCAGAGACCATCTTCTCCTTCTTCCAGCTAGCCCAGATTATCACTGCCTGCTCAGGAGTCACACGAAGCTCTCTTAAATACAGCCTGGGAAGAACAGGCAGGGACTGCAGATCCTTCCATGTCTGTTGACTCCACATCCCTGCTCTGGAAGAAGAGCTTTATGGTAAGGGCTGTTGGAGCTGGCAGGTTTCTTCCAGTTTGCTCAGCACACAGCACGGCTGCACCTCCAGCTCCCCAGGATGAAATTTCATTCAGCTCTTCCAGAAGGGTGGTCTCTCTGCCAAACTGGGGCTCTCAGTCCTCAGCCACGGTGGCTTTAGAGGCGTTTGAATCAACAGAAATGAAGGACAGACGTGTAATATGGGAAATCTCTGTTCTCTACCCCCTCCCATGGCTCAGAGAGGTGTGAGCTTTGGCTAAAATCCAACCTCATAAACCCACTAATCCCATAATAACCCAAGATCAAGTCCCATTCTGGAAATACAAACGTGGGAATATATTCACGTCAGAGCAGGTAAGAACGTAGCATTTATCATCTCTGCCAGCCTCTAGCAGGGACAGATTTCCCACAGCTCTGCAACAGCCATGACCATAGGGTTGGAGCATTGCCCTCTCCTGCCTTCTCCCGCGCTCAGAGCCCAACGGACCAGGGAAGTGCAGGGAGATGCTTCCTGGGAGGGTCAGTACCTGCACTGGGGCACCCAGGAGCTCAGGGCTGGGATCAGAGCACCCGACCAGCACAGACTTCGCCCAGGTAAGAGCAGCGCTGTGAACATCTGGCTGCCCTAGCCCTCAGGCTCTGGGCAGATTCAAATGAGGGTGGAAAAGCGAGTCCACAAAAATCTGTTTCAACAGGGAAAACCCACTTCTCTTTTCCAAGGAACACCTGCGGCACCAGAAACTATTAAGGGAATGAATGCATCATGCCAATACTGTGAAGCAGACAGTAATTGCGCTGTCCTTCCAAGAAATACATGAATATACAAATTCATTATCAAAACCAACAAAACGGAAAAGAACTGAAATAAAGCATAGCTCTCTGAAGAGGATTCACTGTCTCCCTCTGGACTTGCATTTGATAACTGTGAAGGGGGCCAGGCAGCTGAACCAAAGAGAAAATGCATTTTCAAGTGATTCCCTCTCTGGCATGACATTTCCCAATGTACAGGGAGATGCTGCTGAGGCTGGATCTGGCCAGAGGAAAATTAAAAGAGAGGGCAAGATCGTGACTGACACTACAGAGGCACAAACACCACTTCAATGACTCCACAGAGCTCACAGCGGGACCGGTTCTCCTTCGCTTCTCTGTCCAATCAGTGGGTCAGTGGACAGTGCACACGTGGATGACACCCTTCACCTGCTTCCTACCAAGCATCAAACCACCACATCGAAGGGAAAGAAAGGGCCGGCTCTTCCCACGGCTGTAAAACAGCATCAGCCCCAAGCACACAGTTAAACCATTTAATACATTTCAGATGCAGAGGGGGGATGATGGTCCCCAAGGAGGGTCCCTTCCAGTATTGGCCACTGCTTTTCGCAGCCATATTTAGCCCACAATGCTGTGCACTGCAGACCTCTGCTCTCCAAACGCAGAGGCAGGGGGGCTCGCAAAGCAGGACGCTGCTTGCCCTAATTAGCAGCCTCCAATCTGCCTCCCATCAGTACGAGCTGCAGGGAGAGGGAGAACATTCACCGCAGGGATGAACTCAGCACAAGGCTGGGAGTCAATGAATTTCATCATTTTCTACCTTCTCCCAAGCGCCTCGCTGTTTCCCAAAGCAGCCCTCCTGCCGCAGTGCCTCCTGCCCTCTCTCCGGTAGACAACTTTTGTTGCTGTGAGCACAGGCTGTGCTGAGCACAAGCTCCCGGGGTCAGTCCAGAGCAGGCTCAACCCTGGCGTCCCCATTTCGTGCCGCACTGCTTTGTGGAAAAGACCTTGCTTTGGGTCAGAGATGCAACACATAGATTATCAGCGATGTTCCCAGAAACAGTGTCCCCGGGCAGGACACTGCAAGTGGTCTGCCAGGAGCTATTTAAACAACCACTGCCAGAGCCCCACGAGGAATAAGACATCTCCAGAGCACAAAAGCACTAGCTCTGCCCTTCTCCTCCTCTAGCATGGCTCCCCTTCCTCCAGGCATGCTGCAGGCTGTGCTGCTGCAGCACTCACTGCACATGGAGATAACCGAAGCAGGCACAGGCAATCCCATTGATCTGGGAGGTGTCACATTTGCTACCCCCGACACCTAAGTTTAATGCTAAGCAAGCAGTTAAGATCACCACAGCTTCCGTTACGCACCTGCCTGCTCCGCTGCCCTCCCGCGTTCCCATCCTTACCAGCTTGGTTTTGTCCATGGCCACCAGGACTGCAGAGTTGAGGGCTTCCAGGGCAGAAAGCACATTCCTGTATTCTCCGAGATATGCCGAGAAATAATCTGAAGCAGAAGAGATCGTGGTGAGCTTCCCGAGTGCCTCCATCTCTGCCTGCCCCACACCGGCTGCTTCCTGCCCACAGCCCAGCGCTGCAGGGGGGCATTCGCATCCCTCTCCAGAGTCGTGCTCCAACCTGGACTGAAATGAAGAGTCCTCTCCTATCCCCAGGGACAAAACATCCCATCCCTTTGGGAAAAGCAGATGCCCTCTGTGCTGGGATTCAAGCACAGGGACTGTCAACGCCACCTGACTGCCCGGTCCTGCCCAGGTCATATGTGCATAAAGCCCCACCACACACTCTCAAGAGAGAAAGCCCTCTGAGGCAGGAATACCACCCTACTTACCACACAATTTCTCTGTGTCCACGTTACTGCAAGAAACAGAAAAACAAGCTCTTGTTAGATAGTAGGGCTGGTTTGGGAGAAACAGTTGTGGTGAGTAGAGTCTTGAGGGTTTGTTTTGAGCCCCCAGTGGATTTACTGCTCCTCCTGCGTATTTTTAAAAGCTGTATTAAAAAAATAAAAAGATGCACAAGTTCAGAGCCAGCAGCTCAGGAGCCATGCCCAGCACCTGCAGCACTCAGACAGGGCTGTAGAGCATCACCTCTGCTTCGGGAGCTGAAGGAGCAAGCAGAGCTGCTCCACCAACATCTAGAGCTGCAACATGCTGGGAAAGTGTCTGCGACAGCAGGATGGGACCAAGCCGAGGTCAGGGGAGGCAGGCAGCACCCTGTGCCCCTGGGCTGACCAGTTGGGTTGGTAGCCCCACTTCTGAGCCCCCGAGCCAACAAGCCCCAGAAACTGCTTCTTCAACCCAACCTCTTCCCCTAAAGGTACGAAGCATTCAGCCAGGGCTTCCTCCTCGTGTCTCCCTTGCCCTCAGCCCAGGTCCTTCCTCATGGTTGCCCCATGGCACCAGGCCCCTTCCTCTCCCATCTGCGCCATGGGTACCCCCAGCTGCTCCTCCTCTCCCCTGCCTTCAGAGCCTGGGTGATGTGGGGCTGCCTTCAGGCTCCCAGGGCAGGGGGCTGGATGGCTTCACTGCCCATGAGAGAGGTTGCTCCTGCCACGAAGGCCATTAAAGCAGTGATGCGGGTCCGAACACCTGGAGGCAGGGGCCAGCCCTCACCCCTTTTCAGTAACAGAGAGCACTGCACTGGAGAATCAATGCTGGCATCACTGCAGGGCTTGGACGGGTCCCTCCTGTTGCTAACAAAGATGATGCTGGGGTGGAGAGGGAGGAGGAAACGTCCACAAACAGGCACATGTTTTCAGGACAGGATGTCAAGCAGAACCATGGGTTCGCATGAAGCTGTCGGATCCACTCAGGTGTCCAAAGCCACGGATGCAGAGCTGCTTGCCATGCCTGGCATCACCTGCAGAGCCTGCAGGGAAACGCCCCAGGATATCATTTATTCAAATCAGCCTCTGCTCAAGAAATTCTGCTGTCTCAAAATCCCCTAAATGATTACAACTATTTTCAATCCTGATTGGGAAAGTGGAAGGAGCATGAAAGAGTTTTTTGTGCTTAAATGCTGTCACACATGGAGGAACTGGCGATACCTGGAGTTTGCTGGGCTCCAAGAGCAAGGATGGCTGCAGTGCCACTGTCCAGGGGAAGTCAAACCACAGCCACATTGCCCTGTCCCCCCTCTGACACTGCTCACAGGGCAAAGGGGCAAAAATGCCTGGAGGTAAAATTAAAGGGGAGTGTGCAAGGTGTCCAAAACGCCATGCCAGGAACAAGTATAATAATTTAAACAAAATCTTCCTACAGCTTTTGCCACAAACATCAAAGGCTGGTTTCTGTCTCTCTCTTTCTGCTGGACTTCCACTTAGTGTACTTTAATAATAGGCAGTGCTTCAAACCATGAAAATATTTTGGTGTAAGACCTCATCACAGACCCATGGCAGTGGGACTGCAGACCGCTCTGTTTAGCTAATTGCATCAGGCGCTGCCTCAGGCAATGGAGATGGGCAGTTTTAGGATGTGATTTGGCTCATCTATTTTAAACACCTACCGCAGGAGCTGATTAAGGCAGGGCTCTGGCACACTGTCCTGGCACTGCAGACAGTTTTTAAAGTGGATAATAAAATAGTGTTTCCCTTGAGACGCAATACAGATAATCAGCAAAACCACAGGCCCTTCTTCTGCCGACTCCACTCCATCAAACTCTGCTGATCCCATCTCTGAGCAGCTCCGCACATCCGACCACAGCTCTGCTAGACAAAGCAACTGGAGTTTGAAGCACAAATTTAAATTGGAAAAGTGTCTTGCTCCTTTTTAGTTTTTCCACTTATTTCTGAAAGCCACCTGAAGCCTGCAGAGCCACTGCTGCTACACCGCCACAAGAGACTTGGCACCGCAGCGTCCATGGCACCGCTTGTTAGACCCATGCCCCAGAGAAATCACTGCAGTCACTGGTTCCCATCCAAGAGATAGGTAAAAATCCCAGAAGAGGGGATATGGGCATGAGATAACAAAATACACTGTGAAACACCTAATACATACATTACCCAGGCATTTGCATCCATCCTCAGTGAGAACCTGGGGCTGGGACTGGTTTCACCAGCAAGAAGGGGCTCAACTCACTGCTCAGTTCCCCACCTCGGCTCTAGCGAGCAGGCATCAGTGTAACAAAGATCAACACCAACCCTGTGGCTTCTAAGGAGGGGCCAGAGATTATTAATAACTCTTTCTACCTTGTCCATTCGCTGCTTAAAAACAAACATTAACTAATCAATCACTAAAACACTGAACAGTTAAACACTGAATCAATTGCCAAGATCTTGCGGCAAAAAATCAGCCCTCTGGGAGTTGTCTGGTGGAAGATCTGTGCCCTTCCCAATGCAGCCTGCTCCGTCAGCAATCCTGCACGGCCTCCACATCCTGCGGCAGCCCCCAGGGCACAGTTAGGGGCAGGACAGAGCACAGCAAGCAAATCACAGGACTGATGGTGCCATTTGCATGCTACCAGCAACCAGGAGAAGCTCATATAAAGAACCTACATGTCAAATCCTGACCCATTTTGCAGGGCTGCAATGGGGCAGCAGGCTTTGCTCCACTCCTCTCTCTGCCATCCCCTCTCCCACTCCAAGAGAAAAGCCACTCTCTGCCTCCAAAGCACTCATCCTGAGACACTCCACATTTCCACATCGCTGTATTTTGACTGTGCTCAAACCACTGATTAACTGTAATTAAGCTTGAACTGACGATGAAGGATCTTGTCATCATTACACTGTTGGGATTTTGTCAGAATGCGTCTGGAATTTATGCAAGAAAACAGCAATCAGCTTCAGCAAAGCAGATGGGATTTTTTTTATTTTTATCATTTATCATGTTGGGAACCTCTGCTGCCATCACAGATCTGGTTTCCAAACCTTTCCAGTGACTCAGAGTGCCTCAGTCACTCTCTATCATTCAGACACTGGCAGACGCTGCAGCTCTGAGTCTGACTAAAGAGAGGGGAGGAAAGTTCACACAAATTCTTTCTTCCACAGCACCAGAGGCTTGAGGTTATTTCCACTAAGTTTTTAAAAACTACCAGGTCAGCACTCCCAGCTCAAGGTCAGAGACACAGGCTCTGGGCAATCCGTATCCAATTCCTGCCACCACCACCTGACCGCTCTCATGCAAAGGAGGATTTGCCAGACCTTATTTTTCTAAATTTTCCCAACAGATGCAGGACAAAGATAGGCGAGGTCCACGCGACACTTCCTTGGGCAGGTTTTAGACCTCTGTAAAGAGCAGTAGCCATGCAACCTATGCAACACTGCATTAGACTAAAGTCCTTTGTAACCGAATTGCCATTAAGTTGTCCCCATAAGACCCTGGGATCTGCTGCCATCCCGCCAGGCTGGGCTGCAGACACACAGCTGCTAAGAGAGCAAACCGCACTGTGCGTCTCCCAAGATGCTTCTGCAGCGATGGAGCTTTTTCATCCCTTCAAAAACATTTGTCTCTTCTCATCCAGATGTTTCAGTGGATGAAAATGCACTTTTCCAGGAAGATGAATCTTTCTGTTCTGTCCCAGTGCCAGTGCTGGTGTGGAGCTTTCCGACAAGCTAAATGAAATGGTGGACCTAACTGTGGTACCAAGCCGCAATAAAGAGTTGAATTCAGTTTCAAAATAATTTTTTTAATATCAGAGAATTAGAGTAAGGAGACATTTTAAAGCCAAAATCTAATAATTTTCAGAAATGCAGAACAAAAACAGCCTTGTGGGGAAATGTAAAATCTGAAGCAAACCCAACAGAGGTGCCTGACACAGAAGCCACATCTGAGCGCTGGGTGGATGGGAGGTGGAACAAAAATCGGATGGGAAGGACGGCAAGAAAAGGTAAGCATGGTGCTGTGATCTCTCTGGAAGGAGGACAAGTAATGCGCAAGCGCTCTGAAATACTCATCTTCCCAGATGTCAGCTTTGGAACCCAGGAGAGCAGCTGAAGGTTGGCAGTGATGGGTGAGGGTCAGGACATGTCTGGGCAGTAGTGCTCTGTTACCCAGACACAGAGAGTGCCTGGGTATAAAGGTCTCTGTGACTGTCTCTCCTTGGGTCAGGCTGGCACTGACAAAGAAACACAAGTTTCAGCCTAGACCTGATGAACACAGCACCCTTCTGGCCAAATCCACCCACTGGATTAAGGGTGGAAATTTCCCATCATCAGAAAAGCTACGGGATACGAAAGAAGCACACCAGATGTGTTTGTAGAGCTTGCAGGCGCTTTCCAGCTTTGTAATACCTTGAGTATTACCTCAGGTAACAGCTCTTGAATCTGGTAGCAAATTTCAGCCAGCTCTCAAAAATACTAAATTCCTGCAATTGCAAGGCAAGCAGGCAGCCCAGAGGAGAGGGGCTGTCCAGCCCCCCTGTGAAGGGGGCAGCAGGCCACCAGCACAGCCCTTACAAGACACCAGAGGTTCTACAAAGGAGCAAGTCCCGCTGCACACCCCAAAACCAAATGCCAGAAAGTCCAGCTCTACACACAGAGTCAGAGAGAGCTCTATGAGGCCCAGCATGCTGAACACTGCTTGATTTCCCTCACCTGCTGCTGTGCAGCGGGCAAGCAGTCCATGGGGACAGATGGGGTCAGACCTCCCTGGGGACAGGCCTGTCTCTCCAAGTCCCTTGTCCCAGCAGGTATGCGGCTCTGGGGCAGGATCTGAGCCCTCTGGCAGACAAAGTGCTGCCCCACAATGTTTGCAGGGAACAGGATGCCTCTCACCAGACAATAAGCTGAGCGCCAGGTTCCCTCTCTGGGAGGTCCCATCTGCTCTTCCTCCACAAGCTGGGGATGAAGCTGAAGAAATCACGTACAGTTCCCTGCTGCCACTTCCCACATCCCATCCCGCTCCTGCTGGCTCACACTGAAGCTGTCCCATGCACTGACCCTGCATACATGCGCATGGACCATGTCCCAGCCAGGGACAGAAACAAGAACGACACCTGCAACGGCCTCGTGGGCGAGGCAAGTGGTCAGTGAGGTGGATCGAGACCTGGCTGGATGGCAGAGCTCAGAGGGTTGTGATCATGGTGCAGCCTGGTTGGAGGCTTGTAGCTGGTGGTATTCCCCAGGGGCCAGTTCTGGGTC
>NW_009630760.1:0-15517 GCF_000690535.1 Cariama cristata | reverse complement strand
CTCCTAGGGCCCACAGAGACCGAGTTTTGCTAATGGCGTGTTTAACACTCATTGCTCAGAGACGGAAGAGAACAAGCGGACACGGTCCAGTGTTTGGCTTTTATTGAGACATGATTTTCCTCTTTTCATATAACTTATCTAATTAAAATATTCATCTTAGTTACCACAAAAAAAGGAACATAGAAAATTGTATATACACAGTTAGGGACCAAAATACAAATGCAAGTCAAAGTCACTCCCCCTCCTGCCCCCGTTACGGGGCAGCGAAGGGGGAAGAGGCAGCTCTGCTCAGTTCCTTCGTGTGTAGTGTAGCACAGAAAAATTGCACAAGTGTCACACCCCGGGCACCAGGAGACCGGGAAGGAGCACGCACGTTTACCCTAGACTTTGCCTACTTTGTGTCTCATGGAGGTAACCCTCGTCTCTTCCCAGGTGCGGGCTAGTGCCCACCTCCTCCCTCTGCACCGTTTTAGCATCTGAGCAAAAGGGAGGGAAGGGAGAGAGTTTGGCGTCGGTGGGTCCCAGCACCAACGGGACCCACTCGGCACAGAGCAGAGCCAATTCAGACACAGCGTCGCTTCTGAGCCTCTCTGTACGCCCCTGCCGCCCCCCAATCCAGCTAAGCTTAAATACAGACACCGTTAGCAAAGCCTAGAGCAAAGAGGCTGCTCTGAGAGGGAAGGTACATCACCCTGTAACAGCAATGCTTTGGGGAATACCCACATCTGGGTATCTAGCTGTACTATTAATTAAGTGGCAGTTTAGCAGTGCCCAAAATTGTTCTCAGGCCTCTCCCAGATCCTTTGCTCAAGGCTCCATTAGGGCCTGAACACAATGCCAGACTCCACTTCCCTCCCCTCTGCCCCTACCCCAAGTACAGAGGAGAAATAAATGGTAGCACAACGGTCAGCAGAAGATAATATATTGTTATCTAATTAAAAATACAGAAAAATTAAATACAGCAAAAATGCAAGAGTAAGGAGCCATTATTTTACAGCACAACACACACTGAAATGCTGCACGGTAACATTAAAGCATCTGGGACTGTAACTTACAGCACATGAGAGTGAGAACATTTTTCCAAGACCTTCAAAATAAGAAAAGAACGGACCAAATAAACAAGACAGGTGTTCAGAATGGCTTGAAAGAAAGAAAGAAAATTAAAAAAAAAAAAAAGGAAGAAACAAACCAACAGAAAACCAGAAGCATACAGGGATTTTTCTAGAGCCCTCCAGGGAGGACTCTTTACAGCAAGGTTTCCCCCGGTCAGTGCGCACAGACAACTCCACCGGTTTGGGATTTGGCAGCCACAGAAAGCCAGCAGCAGAGCTTCTCAAGAGCTGCCACCAACAACAGCATCCGCTACCAGCACCTTTTCCACCTAGACAGCAAAATCCTAGGGCAGCAAATATGGCTTGGAACAGGAGAATCTCTCCTCCCTCTTCCAACGCAGTCAGACCTCTGGGCCCTAACAGAGAGGCCGGCTCCCTCGCCACATGACCTGGGTCTAACGAACTCCATCCTCTTGCACCACCTCTGGGTAAATTCACTTTCAAGGCAGACGTAACCCACAAGCGGAAATGTTCACCACAGGAAGGCTTCACATTTAATCGCGAGTGCCTAGTTGTGTCTGACCCCCTGCTCTCTGCTGCGGCCTCAGCGAGTCCACCTGAAATCACACACCTCATGCAGCACTCAAGCTCCCGACCTCCCCAGGAGCTCCTGGCAGTGCTCCAGGGCAGTTCTTTGCACTTCCATCAACCCCTCGGTCTGCCGGGTCACCACACACCGTTTCCTTCCAGAGCTCCAGTTCTTCAGACACCAAGTAAAACCAAGATTTTTGAACTCCTGCTACGAAGTATGCACGCATTAAAAACAAACCACGTTCCGTTACTCACTTCCCTCCAACCCCAGTCAAGTGGTTTCAGGTTCAAAGACTAAAATCCTTGCTTTTTCCAAAGACGAGGCAGAGCAAAACATACAGGGACAAGACAGGATTTAAGCACCAGCTTCCAAACTGGAAATAAATCCTTCCCAATTCCACACAGAAAACAAGTATTCTTTCTTTCCACTAAAAGAGGCAAACCGATGCCTTCATTGAGATTTAAAACCTATTCTTAATTCCAGAGGCAGACAAAGTCCCCTATCTCTCTCTCTCCAAAAAAAAAAAAGTTAAAATCTGACTTGGTACACAGTAGAATTTCTCCCCAAAGCCCTCCTGGTTTTATTCCCAGTAGCCAGCAGAAGACAACAGCAGCAGAGAGAGTCCCCAATGGCTCTTGGCATCCCTGCACAACAACGTAAGCATCTGTACAAGATCTACAGTAATAGCAGAGAGAAGGTCAAGAGCTAAGATTTTATTAACATACACAAGTAGAGAGCAAAGCCTCAGGACTTGATGCGTTTGCCAAAGGATTGACAAGCAGATGGGCCACCAGTCCTACCTGTCCCAGAGAGTCCAGGTGGGACTTTGGGCCCAGCAGGTACCAGATCACAAGGAAAGACCCCCGTGACACCCAGTGTCCACTCAGACAGATGGGTTCCTGCCAACTCGAGTCACAGAGAGGCTGGCCCTTTTACTGCATTAGGAGGGAGGAGACTACTGGGAGCGACATAAATAATACCAGCGGGATAGAGGAGCAAAATATTAATTAAAATCATTTTATAATTTATTAAAAGGTTAAATAGTAAATAGTCTCTGGATCTTCCACTCTCAGCAGGTGCCAAGACTTCACATTTTCTCATGTCGGGAGATTCTGTAGACCCTTCTTTTGACAGATGACAAAGCTAGAAAAAATGTTAAGGGCAGGAAGAAAAGAAGGGGGCTTGACACTGAGAAAGGGACCAGAATAAAAGATAAAATACTGTGCTGTTGTCTTGTGCAGATTGAAGCTTCTCCCAGCAGCTGCAGCCTCCAAAGACTTCAAAGAAAAGGGCTGTTTGGGTACCTTCTCCTCCTTCAGTGCCACTCCCCTTCAAGAGGGAAAGTCCCACACCTGCACTGCAAACTTATCTCCGAGAGAACCTGTTTTTGAAAGCTTTGATAGTCTTTGCCATCATGGGTGCAATTTCTGCAACAGAGAAAGAAAAGAAAAAACAAATCAAACAAAACCCCCACACATTAAAGCAGCAGTCACAGACGAGGAGAGCAGAGAGCAATTCAAAGCTGCAGCCCTGGCAATGCAGATGCAAGGCAGGGGTAAGTGTGTGCTCTCCGATCGTGGCCTATCGTGTTTTCAGGTCACAGACCAAGGAGAGCCCACTCTGCTTTCTGCACTGCAAGAACACAGATCTCTGGTTAAACTCTCCCTGCTTCCTTCCCAGGGGAGCTGCGCTACAGTTTCATTGTTCGAAACAGCTGGACAGACACAGAAGGACAGCAGGAGAGAAAAGGCAGGGTTTCTGCCTCACTAATACCATTGGGACAGGGTGATACAGCACTGAGCAGGCAGGTGAATCGGATATTTCCCTATGCTTTTTCTTGTGTGAGGAGTTTGAATAGCCTTTACCAAATCCTTAGGGAGAGGCCACCAACATCAACCTTCCTGCATAGCCTGGATTTCGCTTACAGCAGAAGCAACAGATTCGTGCGTCTGTAAAGGAAGAGCTCTAGGAGACCACACAGATGTTCTGCAGTTTGTACTTACTCTTCACTGGTGGTTTCCTGGGGTCATAGGAGGAGAAGGTGCTACCTGAAGATGGGACAGAATGGGCACTGCTGGTGCTGGGCCCATCATAGGACTGCTCCTCACTCACACGACTGTGGCTTTTGCTAGATGTGTACATGACTGGTTTTATTCTGAAGCAAAAATGAGACAGACATTTTAGTAAAGGAGTCACTGTGGTTTGATGCAATTCTTCAGACAGAAGCCACATTTGTTAACAGCAGCATGGCAGATACCACATGGAACCAGCAGTAACCAGGATCTCCATACTTCCCAGCAAGAAAGAGGCTATTACAGTTACAAGTTTCACTGCAAATGGACCTCCCAGACACACAGGATCCTTTCCTGCCAGGATGCAGAGCTTCAGGGGGAAGCTGGCAGGAGCCCACAGGAAGAGAGGCCCTGAACAGCAAGCGCTACTGAGAAACACTCACTTGGTCTTCTCTGGCAGAAGAGGTCCTCCGGTTCCAAACTTCTCTTGTCTCCTTCGTACATCCCGAGGGGGCTTTGCTGCAGAGTTCACAAATGCCATTTTGGCCACTCTACCTGTAGGAGCCCAGAGGTAAACACTGCTTAGATCCAACTTACTACAAAGGAGGCTTCTCAGTGCTTGTGTCATTACAACAAGCACCGACCACCTCTCCCCAATCCATCCATTCCAAAGCTCTGGTGATAGCCTACTCCGTAGGGTCTGAAACTCTTGCAGTCACACCATGGGCTGTGAGAAATCAGACTGATCAGGTCAGTAGTTCTCATTACATTTACTTTTTCCCCTCACCCTGGTTTTCTTCAACCCCAGCATGGAGAAGCCACTCTAGAACAAGAGGTGCCTCTGCAGCCCTACACGTTCTTTTGCTGTAAAATATTGCTCTGTCTAGTCTCCATTAACAACACTATGGATGAACCCAAAAGCCTGCTAAGCCATCAAGCAAAAGCCACCACATAAAGAACAGAGAGCTAAGCGATTCCTAAATTGGACTAGATTTAAACTAGTCATTCCAAAAGACCTTCCCCACACAAAGACATTCCCTAGGCAGCAGTCCCAGATCCCTCCTCCGATCATTCAGCCCTACTTTACCTTTGGGTTTGTTGGCATGAGCTGAGCCGATGTTCCGTGCTAACATGAGGAGCCGCTGCTCTCGTGCGTCGTGAAGTCGAAGGTACATCTCCCGCCAGGACTCAAACTCTTCTGGCTTCTCGTTCTTGAAGTCTCGGAGACAGTGATTGTGCCACAGTTGATCCGTATCCTCAATGAGGACCTGAAGCAAACCCACAGGTAAGCTGGGATCCTTCCTGACACCTTCATGCCCCTCTCCCTCAGCAGCAGCTAGTGCCAGTGTCACTGGAATATCACAGAGGGCAAGACAGCTTAGGGGCCAACTTGCAGCAAGAGATGGGCAGATAGCAAACCCAGGAATTCAGGACTAGCAAAGGCCATCTCTTGTTATAAAAAGCATTGTTCTTTACTATTCTGCTACTGCAGATCAGGAGACAGAACATCACTCCCGCATATCACCATCCCTTCCCCAGGCCAAGGCACTCACATGATTACATTCCTCAATGCGATACAGCTGCTCTGGGGTGCACCTCTCCAATACTGGCTCCAGCACTGAGAAAGGGACACCACCCACTTCATAGATTGCTAGAGAGAAGCAAGATGCACAGAGTTATTTATCCTGCTCCTTCCTTGCCAAGGAAAGGACTTGACACCTTGAAATGCAGTGGAAAAAACTGCAGTGCTGCATGACACTACACAATATGAGGGGAAGGAGAAAGGAACTGTAGGTGCAATAGCTCTAGTGAGTCATCAGGCACCAGTATCTCCAAGTTAAGAAGTGCCGCCGCAAGGCTCCGTTTGCCACTATTTCCAGTGCTTTAGCACTCCCTGAAAGCCTGCTGGGTGCCGATTCCTGCAGCACCTGAGCTTTCAGTGAGATCTGTCCCCTATTAGTTAGCTTGCCTTGCAACAAGGGGCAACTGTTCACATGCTCCTAGCCAGATGCTGCTGGGATATATACAAACATGTTACCAAGATTTCACTACACCTGCATGGCAACATGACTTTAAGACAGGTGAGGAAAGGTACTTACAGTCAATGTTGTTACTGAGGACTCTGATACACTGCTGATATAGAGACATCATCTTTGGGAGGTAGGCAGTTTTAGAGCCTGAATATACTTGCATCTTTGAATTCAACCGGCGGCCTGTAAAACCTGCTTCACTCTCTTCAACTGGCGAGGACACCGCTGTAAAATGAAAGACTTGGAGTAAGAAGGGAACAGAGAAAAGAGCCCATCCTGATGAATGGCAGAGGAGACACAAACTGGAGTCACCCAGAAGCAGCCTAAAGGCTAAGTCTTCTCTAAGAGACCTGCAACCTAGCTCAGGAAGGACAAGTCCAAAGCCCAAGCCTCCAGAAGGGTCAGCAAAGGATCTTCCTCATTTCTGCTAGAGCATGTGGAAAAGCAGCTACCTTTTTCTGAAACCTAGGCTCTGGGCACCAGACCCCAACAGAACGACTTGAACCCAGCCAGCATCCACTGTGATTCCCTCCCACAAACAATGGCAGCAGCCCATTTCAAACCTATTTTCCTGCCCAACATACCTTTCCTTTTTGTCTGGGAGCAGGTAATGGACTCAATTGAAGGAAGAGGGCGGTAATTGGCCTGGATCGGGGGCAGTGGGATGTCTGGCAATGTCGGTACCACATCTAAAAGTATCTGGAAGGAAAGGATGTACATGCAAGTAAGCCAAGAATACAGGAGAATGTGACATCCTGCCAGCGTACAAACAGCACTGAATTGCGTTTTGTTTGATATTTTGAATAAGCCGCTTAATGCTGATCAGCTTGCACCAGGAAATAGCCTCAGGGAGAGGCTGCACTTCTGTCACATTACTGTGGCTCTGTCTAGGTTGTCAATACAAAGAAGGAAAAATTTGGGATCTGGATCACTCAGCTCTCTCCAGAAACAGCCATCCACATCTTTAATCTACTAGGTTCAGTACTGAAGGCCTCTGGCAAGAACCCACGTGAGATTAACAATGCAAAGAACTAGAGAAAAAACAGAAGACAAAGCTGGCAGAAACATTTCCCTGATCTCAAACATTCATTTACCTGTTCTGTCTCTTCTCCTCCCTCCCTGCCTCCTGCAAAAAAACTCCGCAGTGGTGGCGGGGAACCTCACAAACTGAGGGAAACCTAAAACTTTGATAGGAGGCACTTATTGGAATGAATGGCAAAGCAGGATTTAAAATGCTGCTAAGATTATAAAAAACATTTTTTGAAGAGCAAAGTGTTTCAAAGTTGAGTAAAAAGATTAAGCAGTAAAGTTTTTACACATTAGTCCTTAATTATGTACAAAATCCTGCCATCCATGTGGCAATGAATATGTACAGAAATACTGCTTATTTTTCAAGCTTTCACAAAAGAAGCTCTGTCTTCTAGAATAAGCTGCATTGTAACACCAGTTCTCCCATTTCTCCAGACCAACAGATTTAGTTAACAAAACTGTAGTACTGATAGATAAAATAGGTCCATTTGAGAGAAGCATAAATGCTTGAGAGGAGAGACAGGGGAACCTTGCTAGCAGGTGGAAATGCATTGCATATTAGGCCAGATTCTAACTTGACTCACAACTAAAGATATTCTGCATGCTTAACAAGCATATTATGTCCAATACACTTTTATATGAGTATTTAGCTGCAGGTGTTTTCTTTTACTCTCCCCTTTTTTGAATAAGCCGGGTTTTGCTTATTGTATTTCTTTTCTCCCCTTCCTCTTCACCCACTTTTCTAGCAGAGTTCCACTCTAAGAGCACAAAGCAATGCCTGTGGCGTAGGGCACATGAAACACAGTGCTGCAGGAGCCAGGAGTCACAGACCTAGATACCAACAAAACACCGCAAGCATGCCCTGATGCAGAACACAGCCCAGCAACTCCAAGGGGAAAATTAATAAGCCCTAGATGGCAGAGGACCTAGAGTAGCTGATCCCACCTTCTTTGTTCACTTTCAGACCCTTCAAAACCTTACCTTCTTTGGTTTAGGAGGCTCTGGTAGTTTCTTCTCCGCCGTTTTCTCACTTGTTCGCTTGTGGCTTGGACTCTTCTGACTCGAGTTTGAGCTGTTGGTACTGGCTTTGGATCCGTTCTGTTTGCTGTGCCCTCTGTCCTTCTCCCCGGCTGACACAGAGGGTTTGACTGCTTTCTTTTTCTTTTTCTGAGGCTGGTCATAGCTGAGGTATGACTCAAAGGACATTGTAGGTTGTTCAAATTCATCCTCCATTTCCCCCTCCCCAGAATTTGAGGAAAATCCCATTGATTTTTTGTCCATGTCGGAGACTTTGCGCTTCCCCTCTGAAGACTTTAAGCTCCCAGAGGTCCCCTTTTCTTTAATCCTATTTGACAAGTCGCTCTCAGCTTTCCGTTTCTCCCGCTCTGTGTTAGAGGTCTCCAGGCTCAGCTTGGGCTTTTCTGATTTGCTTTTTTCAGAATCCCGATGTTTTTGCTTCTTAACATGGTTGTCCAAAGACTCTTCCAAGTGTGGCAACATGTGCAACTTCTCCTTTCTGGAGGCACCGCTTTCTCGGTTCTTCTCCTTCTTGGTGCCATCTGA
Source organism: Cariama cristata (assembly GCF_000690535.1). Taxonomy (NCBI): domain Eukaryota; kingdom Metazoa; phylum Chordata; class Aves; order Cariamiformes; family Cariamidae; genus Cariama; species Cariama cristata. The sequence goes on along the minus strand of NW_009630760.1, from coordinate 7,239 downwards.
CATCCTCTGCTTCTCCTTGCTGCCCCCTGCCACAGGGGCTTCTCGGAGTTGCTCTTTAAAAGAGGCCTTGTGCAATCTTTCTGGGCTGAAGGCAGAGGTCCTGTCCTCCCCTCTGCCATCAAGTCGCTGCTTCTTGTGAGAAGACTTGTGCTCTTTGCTTCGACTCATGTTCCCTTTGTCGTAGAACTCACCAGGATTCCTCTCCCGGCCTCCCCCCAGCTTGTCCTGAAAGCTGTGGCCTTTACTGGCTTTCCGATGAAATACTGTTGGTTCTTCCTGCTCCTCAGAGGCATAAGGGTCTGTGTACATATCCTGAGGGCTCTCACTTGGCTCAGGTGACACAGCTTGTCCATAGTCCGAGTACTCCTGATCTGAAGAGAGCACTGGGGAAGATCTGCCCCAACCCTTCCCCTCGTGGCTGCTAAAACCATAAGTCTCATGGGCTCTCTCAGGCCTAGGATACCTTTTGGACTTCTTTTCCCTATGATCTGGGCTATAGGACTGGCTGCAAGATGGCTGGAAGGGTTCTGAATACTCCTGGTCAGGTTCTTCATCCTCTCTGAGGGAGGGTTCTTGATGTCTTTTGCTTGAGCTGCTCCTCTCGTAGTCACGGTCTTCAGAATCTAGGTTATTTCTGAAGGGACAAGAAAAAAAAGTTAGATTAAAACTTCTCAATATGAAAAGAGCCACTCCCCATGGACCATGTGGGTGTGAACCTCTCTTACAGAAGACTAAGGTTGTATTTGGTAGTTTTGTGGCAAGGATAGCACTGATTCTGTCAGGCACAGCAACATTCAGGGATTTAGAAACTGCATTTCTAGCACAGGAATTGATTAAGAATTTTTATTAGGGCTAGAGACTTCACAATTCACCGGGAAGCAGAGACAGATTCGTACCGAAACTTCTTCATGCCTACACACTCCTGGCTGTGTGGTGCCTATGGGAAACATGTCCCCCAGTTCGCCAGTTATGCATGTGGGGATACCATAGCCATTGAAATTCTCAGGAATAACTGGGTCTTTATCACTCACATCTAAATGATCTCATTGCTGGGTTCAACACAGCTGTGTTACTGCAACATGCTTGCTAGCATTAACTTTCAGTTTCCATAGGATTTCTGCACATAAAAAGCTTCTTTCAAAGCAAGCCACTTCCTTTACTTGGGCCTAGAACTTCCTCTCTTTAGCATCATGAAATGGGAAGCAAGCAGATTGCATCTCTTGCTTTATTAAGGGCACTTTTCTGGCATCTACTGTTAATCTCTTCATCAAACTGCAAATTCTTGAAAATCAGCCCCTACTTTCATGCAAAACTGCAGCTGTCAGCAATCCAATGCTCTGCAGCTAGTAGAGGCAGGAAGTTTATGCCAAAACAAGGCAAAAACCCCATGCAGGGTTAGCACATTTCTGTTACAAGTTTTTCCAGAGCCTTCAACTTTGTTTCCTTGGTCAGAGAAGTTTATAATCTCCACTTCAAAAATATAACAAAGCTTATCCATCAAGACAACCGAACAGGCTCACTTACCTGTCCACCTCTTGAGACACCGGCACTAGCTTCTTCCACCTGGCTACAAGGCTCTTCGCAAAGTCTCCTACAAGCTCATGTTTCCGTAAACTGTTCACAGTCTTCCCAACACCCGTCTCCTTCATGAGAGAACCAAGACATCAATTCATCTTAGCAAAACAGTCAGCAGTGTCACCTCTGCTAAACTTCCTACAAAGTGAATAAAGTTAACCTGCTACCTATTGCTGCTAGGTAGAAATAAACTTCCTTGATCTAAGGGCAAAGATATCACATATATTGTGTTTTCAGCAGACATATAATTTGCTACAGTTCTGTAAATCAAAGACGACTTAACTTTACCTTAGTCAAACACTAATTATTTGTGTTAATAAACCATTCGTATTTACCATGACCGTTGGGAAATTTGAAGACAGAAGTCATTAATAATTTTAAGGATTAGCACTTCCTAATTTCATGCTGATTCAGTTATTGTTAGGAACTGCTCCGACTCTCATATCCCAGTCAAGTGTTAAGCTTTTGGAAGAACTGAGGATGACAAACTGCCCTCCACCGCTTCACACTTGCTCTGACATGCTCCTTCCCCGTGCCTGGAATCTCTAGAACCTCATTACAATCACGCCTGTGACACCGGGCTGTAGCAGGTGGCCAAGGCAACACAGCCCGTTCCAGGGAAAGCAGCATGTCCGTGGCAAACAGTTATCCTGTGACTTGACAGACACGATGAAAGTGTGAGAGATTTCACAGCTCTTACCACAAGAATGTCAACTGTGATGGGCAACTCAGACAGCCTCTTCAGACTTTTCAGCAGCTGCAGAGACAAGAAGAAAAGTGTTCAGACTTGTCATACTGAACCACATACTGTGATTAGAAAGGAAGAAAACTCCGCAGTGCTTGAGAGCTTGTTAGAAAGATCCAAGTGGCAGACAGCTGCTCACTTGCTCCAAATCAAGCTCCCGAGACGCTGAACACGAGGGCCAACTGTAAAGAAATTATCGTCTCTTTGCCTACAAGGGCCCATCTGAGAATCCTAAAACGCACTCAAATATTAATGCTTTCTTCACACAGGACTGCAATTTATCTTTGTCTTAAGGCTTCAGGAACAGACACACACACGTCTGTTGCACAGCAAGTGGAAGAAAGGACTCGGAAGCTTGCAGCTCTCAGAAGGTGGTGCCAGGAATTGCATCCCTTGTTGGGGGGCAGGAGCAAGAGTTCTTTCTGAAGTTTTGCAAACTAGACACTGAGGGAAGGAAGATTTCTAGATGCTTTTAAAGATGTAAGAGGGAACCCATATCTCCTCTACAGACCCTCCACTGGGCCAGTGCTGCTGACAGTCTCTCTCCTCTCAGCTACAGCCTGTGCTAAACAGGCAACTGATCCCTTCCGCAACCACTGCCTCTCGCCCCACTCTTTTCTCTTCCCTTCACCACACACCAGTGAAAAATGTTGTTTTCCTCCACACAGACGCTGCCAAGCGAGGCCCTGCCAGCACGTACAGCTGCCCCGTGGGCCAGGGAGGGAAGAGGAGCCCTCTCCGACTTGCACCCCAGCGAGGGGCTGCAGGTGAAGGGGCCATATTTGTACCTCTGCCACCCAGGTCGTTTGGGACATCGCTTCACCATGATGTCTGCCCACTTTTTAATTACAGTACATGGCAGCACACATCTGACAGCATCGCAGCCCCTCACATTATTTCCCACAGCTCAGCTATAGCCACAGACCAGCCTCGTCAGCATTCCCGTTATTACAGCCCCTATACAACCCAGGCTTTGTTCCATGCTGCTGTGGTATATGCCATACAAAGGGCTGTCCTTGATCCAGAAGATCTTCTCTTTAAAGCACTGTGCTCATGCTCAAATTAGCACTGTTGGCCTAAGCTATTCCAATGACCCCCACTTCCACTGTGCAAGGATCAGAGAGGTTTAGAGGTTTCTTTCCTTTTGAAGGAAATAAGTTCTTTTAACCTATTTGAAGAGTGCTATTACTTTCAGACAGAAAACGCTCCTCAACACAGAGGTAAGGGTTCATCTAGCTTAAGCAGAACCACAGGACAGTTTCTGTTCACCAGAAAGCACTCCATTACATTTAGGACTTAATTACTGTGACTGAAGGTTTAGGTTTTCTTGTTTGTTTTAGAAAGGCGAAACATTGATCCCAACAGTAATAGCGTGTTTCAGCACTCTTGAGCTGGGATGCTGAGGGGGATGCAACAGTTCTAGCTGTGCTGTAACCACAGCTAACCGGGTCTTCAAGCCCTCTGTCCCTGCAACTCAGGCTCATGGTAGCACAGAGTCTGCCCCAGGATTCACGGGATCTGAGGCAGGTAACACGCTCCACCACCTACCTCGACTAATGGAGAGAAAAGGGAAAAAAAAAAAAAAAAAAAAAAAAAAGGCAGTCAGTTGAGCTAAAAAATCCCCGTGTTCTTTCAGTTTTCCAGAACCGCTGTTACTTTGCCAGCACTGCTGCTCTACAAGCCCGCTGGCAATCAAACCCATCAAACCCAAAGGAGCAGAGGTAGAGACACAGCCCACTTCTGCTGCCTCCCCTCAAACTGCCACGGCAAAGCCTGCCACAGCTCACGGTCGGGATCCTTCCGGCATCGCCAAAATCCTTCCGGCATCGGTAACACAGGGGTTTGGACTGGTGTGCACAAAGGCCCTCTTTGGAAGGGGGCAGGAAGGGAGGGGAAGAGGGATGGATTTTGTACTAGATAGAAGAAGAGTAAAACAGGGCAATATTAAAACAACAGCATCTCTGTAAGCTGATTACCTTCCTAGAGAGGTTGTTTCAGAGCTTACAAAATCCCACAATGACAGTAAGAAACAAGAGAAAATTCCTTATGGTATCTTTAAAGCCTCCCAATTATTTTCTAGCTACACTCCACTATAGCATCTTCCACAGCTCTTTTTGCTCTTTAGTTATTTGTTGCCTTCAGGACTAAATTCCAAGAAAAGTGCTATTCTCAGTGGGGCTCATCTCTGGATTTTGTAGGGCCTGAGGAAGTGTAGTTTGAGCCCAGGGGACCCACACATTTGATCCAGAACACGTCTCAGGCGGAACTGGCTTATTGCACATCCACTGCAGTCAATGGTTGGAAACCTCTACACGTCTTGGAAAAAACCAAAAGCTGGCTTTCCAAGAGGCCATCATACACATACCTTTGCCTAAGTGTCACTTTACAAGTTTTTACACCTGCACATTCATTAGAAATGTTAACACAATTTGAGTTCAGCAGACTTCCCAGCCAAGTAATAAAAAAATCTCAAAATGACGCTGTCAGGAAACAAGTTACTTGCGTCATCAGTAATGCACTTATCTGACAATCTAAGATATCAAAACCGGTGCTTTTATTGACGCTGTCCAAGTGGCATGCAGCCTGGCAATACCCGAGTAAGGATATATTTGGGAGCTGTGTTTGTAGAGCACAGCAAAACCTCGCTGTGCCTGCAACCTCTGTGGACCACAGGTCCATGTGCATGAGACGCACCAAGCAAGACAATTCTGATGCAGTGATGCTCAAGAACTTGTACTAATCCATATTTCCTAGGGAAACAAGCTGATGGAGTACATCCCACTGCCTTCAGCTGAAATCAGCCAAGCAGACTGAAATCTGGCAGCTCATCTCAGAAATAACTGAGATCCTATGAGTCCTAAGAGAAAAAGGCGACCAGGTAGAAGACAGAAACCACAAGGCTCATATCTTGCTAGATACCAGATAAAATACACACAAGAAAGCTCTTCTAAAACACCCCAGCGTAGGGTAGAGTTTCAGTCAATCACCCACGAGACACAAACCATGAAAACATCACTTAGTTCCAGCTCCAATAAAGTTTTGTTTAACACGGTTGGATTGTTTTCTTTTTCTAAAAGCAGCCAGCCAGACTGTTACAACACACATTAATATCAAATTACTACAGCACGGCCTGGCCTCTTCCTCTCTGTGAAGATGCTCTCTTGTTCATGTTCCCCTTACACTTTTTTTTTCCCTCAGTCCTGCACCAGAGCTTGTACCTTCTCTGCTGGAAAGAAAAGACCGTTTCCAAACCATTACAGCAGTGTCCAATGTTTCGCTCATACAGTTCTGTGCCAGCCGTCCAATCCTCATCCAAAACCAACATCAATACTTAACACCTTTCAGCAAGGCAATACAGAATTGTACACGATACAGGACAAATATTATTCTTTCACATTACTGATAAAATATTTCAACAGGACAAGGCAAGAAAACCAAAGACTGGAAATGGTGTAACGTGTGGTTAGCACCCAGAGGTGCCATGGATTTGTCCTGCTGACAGGATAAAGCTGTAGCTGCTACAGAACTGTAGTGGAAACTTCTTTTCTGACACAGGAAGGTGCTCAGAAGATACACAATCTATCAAGACAACGCAACGGCAACTAAATTCAAGCCTAGAAACATTAACACTTCCAAGGATATAGTTGAAAAAGTATCAGAAATAAAAAGAGTACAGGTACAGGACCTTTCTGCTAGGGAAGTGAGAAGGTTTTAAAGTCACTGTCCTGCCAGTAACAGCTTATGAATGCTTACCACCTCTCCCTCCCCTTGCAAAACTGCATAGGATCAACAGAGAAAGAAACGACTTAACACCACAAGGTTACTGGAGAAAGAGTCAGCCTGTGCAAATAGTGCCTGAAGACTTACAATACCCAAGAAACACAGACAAGCAGTTACTGCCTCAAGCTGACACAAGGGTCAGGAAATAGGAGCGCTAATTCTCTGTGCACAGCTTGCTGAGCCAATATTTGAAGTCTCGCGCATGCTCTCAGCACCACGGAGCCCAAGACCCCCTGGAATGGGCTCCATTTGAGGCCCCACCAGTTAAACTCTGCTATGGTCTTGCCTGAAAGGGTGAGAAAAGGAACCAGACCCTCCCATCACTTTGCCCCCAGCTAGGCTAGAGCTGGGTACAGGTGCCTCCATTTCAAAGAGTCAGCACTTGAGCACTTCAGTATCCATCCCTCTTCACGGGCAGGGGGAGATCTTGGAAAGCACGCTGTTCTGCAGGTGCTTGCCTCAGTTAAATAAAGTTAGCTGAGTGCAGAGCAGCTGCACAGCCCTCACTGCCTCCTCTTTCGCCTGAATTAAGTGAAACATGAACCAAACACCTGTAAACAGTCACAACAGATGCTCGCCCTTTAAAATATGACATCCTAGAGAATGGGATAACAGCATGCACTGGGCCCAGACCTGAGCTCAACCATAATTCCAAATTTCAGTTGAAAAAACTGGCTCAAAACCCTGGTGCTCAGCAGGAGAGTCACTGTCAGCAACAGACGCAGCTGAATGTCACCGAACAGATCTGAGCACAAGCACAGATCAGGACAGCGTCGCACACAGCAGCCGCTCCACGACAGCTGCTGTGGGCAGCAGATTTTGGCAGCGGACACATTCCCTCGTGGAGATGGGCGAGAGGCATCAAACAACTTCCCCAAGGCCAGAGGGGGAACCCACGCCGGGGCAGAGTTAACACTCAGCAACTTCTTGCCCTGACCCCAGCTCCCCGGTGATCGTGGTGGCCTTGCCACGGTCCTGGCCCTCCCCACTCCCACGGGGGGGGCTGTGCCTCCCTGTCACCTCCTGCCCACGCTCACACCGGGCACCACAGCTCTTCCACCGTGAACACGTCACCAGGGCAAGACTCTTCCGGCAAGTTCTCCCGTTGCCCACTTGCCTCTCAAACCGCACCCCACCGA
>NW_009630759.1:165096-181606 GCF_000690535.1 Cariama cristata | reverse complement strand
GAGACAGCGGGTGATGAACTGACCTCAACTCTCATTCCTCGTCCTCCTGTGCTGCTGGGAGGGGAGGAGGTAGAGAAATTGGGAGTGAAGTTGAGCCGAGGAAGAGGGGAGGGGTAGGGGAAATTGTTTTTAAGATTTGATTTTATTTCTCATTATCCTACTCTGATTTAATTGGTAATGAACTAATTTCCCCAGGTCAGGTCTGGTTTGTCTGTGACAGTAACTGGTGAGTGATCTCTCCCTGTCCTTGCCTCGACCCATGGCCCTTTTCTTATATTTTCTCTCCCCTGTCCAGCTGATGAGGGGAGTGATAGAGCAGCTTTTGTGGGCACCTGGCACCCACCACAATGCTCACCTATGTCTGGGCAAGATCCTGCAGCCACAGCAGCATCTCTGGGGTTAGCGAGTGCCTGTGTGATGTGTCCCTGGAGTAAGGGACTCTGTTAACACTCCCAGCACAGTAGGGAATTTGGGAGCAGAGAGCTCATTCAGACCTCATCATCATGGATCCAAAGTATTTGTACCATTCAGTGTGGAAACCCATGCTATCCAGACCCATTTCCAGCAGGTGCAGAGACAATGTATTTCTAGGTCGTCAGCTCTACTCCAGGGGCTGGTGGCCAAGGTCTGGATGCCGAGAAGGTGAGGACACCGCTGGTCCCAGAGCCAAGCCCACCTTGCCGGCAGACAGTGCTCTCTCTGGACTCAGGAGAGTGTTTTCTGCAGGACGGTAGCGGTGGCTGGCTTCAGACAAGCCCGATCTCGTTAGCTTTACTGTAAATCTTGAGTACTTACAAATGGTGCAACAGTAATTGAGAAAAGTTGCCTCATTTTGAGAATCAGGGTTTTACCTGGGGTTTAAATCAGTTCACACGAAGTGCAGCCTTCCCTGATGGTCTCGCTCTCAAATAATGATGAAATCTGCTTGTGTGGCCCTGCCTTTTTGTGAGAAAATGCCAAATGTGGAGTAACAGGCCGACGGGTGGCTTCCCAGGTCTGTGCCACCACAGCTGCCCATCTGACACTGCAGATCTACACAGCAGCCTTAGGCTCGTGATTCAGCTTGAACCAAGTGAGGTCTGTTTCTTCTGTGCTTTCTGAAAAAAAACCCTCGCCTGTTGTCTTTTGCCATGTCGTTTAGCATTCCCTGTGAAGGTGATGTTGCTCTGATAGGACTCATTAGCAGGCTGCTGGCCGGGCATGATTCCAGCAGTGATAAAATAACCAGACAGCTTCATGGTGGGGTGATTTCATCAGCATCACAACATCAGCCGCTGCCCGGCCACCAGGTACCCCACCAATCCTTCTATGGGGAGTGGAGGGTGTCATTGTCCCCTCGGAGGCACTTTGCAGGGCCGAAGGGTCACTGTGCATTGCTCAGGCTGGGTCCCACCATTTTCCTGGTCAACCCCTGTCCTGATGGAGGTCTTGGACTCTCTGAGAAGACTTATCCCTGACGCCTGACGGAAAGATCCTGCCGGGAACAGGAGCAGGCATGTGCTAATGGGAAGCGATGCGATGAGTATTGCTTTTTCCATAGGCACAGTTTAGGGAGCCAGGCTGCCTGCAGGGCCCGCGGGAGCACCTGGGTCAGGCTAAGCTGCCTGGCTGCAAGGCCCTCACTGGGATGAGCTGTCACATTCCCTTCACACTGAATGAAAAACAGGCATGTCTGAGGAGTGATACAGCTGATCTCCTTCTGACATCTGCTCTGGAGCAAGACGAATCAGTCTCTGCCGGTCTCTCTAGGCTAACTATGAGGGGAGACAAGGGTGACTTGCTCCAGGCTAGGCGAGGTGAATCTCAAACTAGGTGGGAAGCACCTGCATCCTGCTGCTGGTTTCCCTTTGCAACTGAGCCCTGCTGGTTCTCACAGCTGTGTGCTGGCTTTATAGGAGAGTGCTTCTTCTGGAGACAGCGGCTCAAGGGATGGATGTGGGTGGGGAGGCAGGGGATGGGGACGAAGACCTCTGGCAAAGCTGTACCTAGGCTGCATCTCAGACTCTTCTGAAGGTTCAGCACTTTTAGAATTTTGATTTGGTAAGGCAAAATATAGGTTAAACATGCTAAGATTGCTCTCGCAGCAATGTGTTGTTCAGGAATCACTCACAGCCAAAAAAAAACTTGTTGAGGATGACTTCATGTATTGTCTGAGTTTCTACCTGGTCAGCATCATGCAAGATCATGTCTGCATAATGCAGCAACTTTATGCAGCTGGTCTTTGCAGGAGCCACTCCGTGTGCATTAGCAGAATATAAGAAGTTCTTGGGTATTTTACAACGTACTGGGCACCTCCTCTCATGACTGTCAGACAGTCCCATGGGTCTCCTCGGGGCATCACCACTTCTGACTATTAATCACCCATTTGCCTTCCCCAGCTTTTGTTTCTAGTGCCATCATGGCTCTTGCACCAATGGCCACCTGTAATTACCTTCAGGCTGCTAATTGTTCTGCTGCAGCATTGCCCTTTTCATCCCCATTCAGAGAAACACTCCAGCACCAGGGAAGTTTTTACTCTGGCCCTCCAGAGCTGTGAAGTGCAGAGCAAAGCCAAAAGTGAAAGCAGTTAAATAGGAGAAAGTTTGCCATGCTGTGATGTTACAAACAGGTGCTCCATTGACAGCTCTGTCACAAGGAAACTCTGCTTGCCCTCAATCTCCCCCATGCTCAGTGCTTCTAGAAATGATGCTGCTGAAGTAGATCGTGTCTTTCTCCTTTTGAAAAGCTGGTGGGTGCTATACTTCAGAAAAAACATGAACTGACGCTTAGTTACTATTAGAGCCAAATGCTGTTTCCTCATATAGGGACTGACTCTGTTCAGCAATTATTAATGTAATCCTGAGCCAGAGAAACAACATGAAACAGTATCAGCCCCTTGGTGGAAGCACTGGTGAGCAGCAACACTGGGGCAGAGAGGAGGCTGGAGACTTAACAAAGTTTGCAACATAGCTAAAAAAAGTCATTATGATGCAATTCAGCTGCCTGGAGCAGATGTTTGACGTGCCCGCCGCTTAGATGGGAGGCACACATTGAAGTGAGCACAATCTTGGTCAACACATAGAGCAATAGCCCACAGTAACTAAATCTCTGCGGTGAGACAAAGGGAACGAGGGGCTCTGTCCTGCACCATGCATCGTCCTACAGCACCTGCCATGCAGGGTGGGATGTACCCAACTTTGGCAACAGGCTGTTAGGAAGGGGAGTCCAAAATGACTTGGTGAATTCAGGTCACTAAACTTCATGGGTATTTTACTGCCCCAAATCACCTGCTTGCCAAACCCTGTCCATAAATCATCACACCCAGCCCTGGAGGAGCTGGGAGAGGGAGGAGGAGATTTTCTTCATCTCCTGTTTGATCTGCAGTGCCCTGACACCACTGTCAGCCTTTCTTTGCTCCTCTTTGCTGCAACTGCTGGAAGTAGCCCAGCTGTGGTGTTGGGCAAGAAACCAGCTGAGCTGGCCTGGAGAAGCTGAGGGCTTGTGGACTGCTGATGTTTACAGCTTGACCGAGCAAAAGAGTCAGGTCTGCTCTTGTGCGAGGTGGAATTAAGGGAAAGGACGTCAACACAAACCTAATTACAGGCGTTGGGAAGTTTTAGGTCTTTCTGTATCGGAAACACTAGCACTTTTACATACAGCTCAGCTCTTTTGTAGTTGCAGGCTGGGGGTTCTGGATCATTTAATTAGTATGTCCTCTCACTCACAAGGACAACTTCAGTTGCACAATAGCTGTTGCCGCAACAGCTTTTTGTTTCATGTATCCCCTTGGATTTTACTTCCTAGATCCCAGTCATTTCTGAATTCTTCATATAGCTGCTCTCCCGTATACATATGTACATATATCTCTCTCTCTGTGTATATAAAGGGTAGTTATAAAAGGAAAGAAAGGCAAGGAGTCCACAAGGAGAAGTACAAAGTTCTGCACAAGGGCTGCAATAACCCCAGTCATGGGTACAGGCCAGGACGTGTCCTCCTGGCCAGCAGCCCTGCCAAAAATGGCAGAGGATGCTACATCATCATACAACTTGAGCCAACCATACACGCTCATCTCAGATAAGGCAAACCACTTACGAGGCTACGTTGGCTGGAATGTGGCCACCAGGTGACAAGAAGTTTCGTGCTGCCTCTACTTGGCATGAGTGAGTCCACATGTGGAATATTATGTCCAGTTTTGGGTCTCCTGGTTCAAGGGGGTGTAGAGAAGCTGGAGAGGGTACTGTGGAGACAGTCGTGGGCCTTGAGTCCCCATGAGGAGACACCAAGGTATCTGGGCTTGGTTTTTCTCGCCAAGAGGGGGCTAAGGACTAAGCTGATAGAAGCCTACTGCAAAGACAGTTACAGTGATGAAAGAGCCAAGCTGCTCTCGAGCACAGGGCAATGGCCTTGACTGTTGCTTGGGATACTTAGGATGGACAGATGGAGAAAATGCTTCACCAGGAGGGTTCTGCAGCCCTGGAGCAGCTTGTTCCAGCCTCCATCCTTGGAGTTTTTCACAGCTCAGCTCAACACCATGGCTGGCTTGATCCAGTGCTGGCCATAGTCCTACTCCAGGTGTGAGGTTGGACTAGAGACCTTGAGAGGTCCCTTCTGGCCATCATCACTGTGAATACACACAGAGTACCATCACGACCACATCACACTGGTTGTGCTTTCCCTGTTTTGCCACTAGCAGCGGGAAGGAAACATTTTTCTCCATTTTTCCTTGTCCAGCTATATTTCTGTCCGTGTGCATGAGGAGATCTCTGGGACACGGGTCATCTTTAGATCTGTATCTACTGTAAGCCATTGCACAGTGGGGAACTATGTGCAATTGAAAAACAGATAAATCCTACAAAGGTGCATGTCTGCAGTTACTTTCAAGTGCATGAGTAACTCACCAGAAAACAGAAGTGGGACTTTACCTTCAGCAAGCTCTGCTTTTTTTTTTGTTTTTAGGGTGGGTTTTCCGTAAGGCGGGCCCCCTCCAGCCACTTCCCCATCAGTGAAAGTCTTTTCCAGCCAATCAGTCTTCTATTTATCCAACAAATAATGGACCTATGTTGACTTTTTAGCAGGGCCTGAGCCTTAAACACGTTTGAAATTAGAGGCTAACTAATGTGGGCAGCTGTGTACATCTTTGTCTGGATGTGTGCATGGTGGAAGGGAAGGGAAAGGTCTGACCAGAATCAAACAAAAATAGAATCCTAATCTTGTCTTTTTTGTAGAGCAAATTGGACCAGATAGTTTCCAAATGAAATCTGAGATGATGCCAGCTGCCTGCAAACTGTACCTACTTTAAAAATAAAACCTCACTGCCTGCAAGTCATCCTCATCTATGTCATCTCAAGTAGAATCTTCTTTCACCCAGAACTGAGAACAGAAACAAGCAAGCATCCCTTCACTGTCCCCTAAGATGTGGGTATTAAAAATCACCATTTTGAACTGAACACAGGTAACGCTAACTGCTGACTGGAGTATGGCTGTGGCCCCTTTGAGTCCTGCTGCTTTCAAAAAAAATCCCCTCCCTCTTCCCTGGGAAGGCTGCTCTCCTGCAAAGAGAAATTAAACAAGTATCAAATAAGGACCAAATTTTACGCATCTTAAAAAAGCCCGTATGTGCCACCAAAAGATCCCAAGCAGCAGAACACCTTGGGTGAGTAATATACAGTAGAAACGTTAAAGCAACTTTACAGGAACAGAAGAAGAAATGAACAACCCATGAAGCACAATCATATTGAATAAATATTTTGCACATTGTTGTAATGAGATTCAGCTGACCGAGACATTTATATAGGGAAGGTATCATGGCCTCATTGCAATCAACAGACACACTGCCACCAACTCTAATGGAGCTCTGGTTTCGTGGTGTTTATATTGCAACATAAGCCAAGATGCCTGTGAACTGTCAAAACCCTTTAGAGCCATTTGTCCCAACAACCCCACAGTATCATCCCCTAATACTCTATTATGCAAAGAGACCCCTTTTATTTTTATTAGAGCTAATTCACCAGATGGCTTCTCCCCGCCTCCTCCCTGCTTTGATGTAGAAAACACGAGCAAGTAATTTCGCTGACTACAGATCAAGGCGCAGATCAGTGCTATTTGCCATGCACAAAACATGAAAAGCGTAGCAGGGACCGTCAGGCAAATCTAACATGTTTGTAAACAGGGACAAAACCTTTACAGACATGTGGGAGGTGAAGCAGCCCGCTCCCCTGACGCACGGGTGGGCTGCAGGTACCGCTCTTACCAGCCCTGCAGGGAGTCGAGTGGGGAAAAGGGTGAATTTCTACCTATTGATGAGAGATTAGACCTGCTGGTGACCCTGAAAACAAACGAACGATGGAGCGGAGAGGCACCTTCAGAAAAGAAGGAGTAGAAATAACACGAATGGGTGACTCTGTCCTAGAAAAATGCTGATGGGCACAGACAGACAGACACGCTCCACAGTGACCCAGACCTCAGGTTACGGTGCCAGTTTCACGGCTTTCTTTTCATGTAGTGAAGCTGTTAATTGCAAATTTCAACAGAAACAACAACAAAAAGCAAGTAATGGAGCCAGGAAGTTTCACAGCCAGAAAGAATGTCATTAAGAAATAAAAATTCAAACTCCCTGCCGCCTGTGAACACAGCCTAGCTGCTCATGAACAGCAAAACCGTGTCCTTCCCTGCAAAACTGTGTTAAAGTCCGAAAAGCAAAAACAACACTGCCCCAGCCTCATGCAGGTTGTAAACACAAAAAACACCCAAAAGCAAGCAAACTAAATGCAAACATAAACCACAGCTTTCTCCAGGCTTGTAATGCAGGGCACAGAGGCGAGAAGCAGTCCTGGGAATGGGGTGTGCTCTGTAATTTATGATGCAGCCCTGTTTGTAAGAAACTTCCCAGCCTCACATGAAGGGCTGCGTTGGCTGGAGGTGAAACCCTGATGCCTGCAAAAAGTATAAGAACAGTCATCATGGAGCAGTGCCTCCCTAGAATTATTTTCCCTGCCTGCAGCAAAAGGTGGTTCAAGGACTTCTGGAGTCAGGTGTGGGACGTGTGTGATAACTCCGTCTAGAGTCTGCAATAACGAATAGTGCACAATGCCAGTGGCATCATAGCATCTATACGCAAGGTGTACATCACCTTGTGCCACACATATGGCATAATAAATGCCCTCACTAATGGTTGGGCACATGTTTTTATGGCATGTTACAATGATAGACATGATTTTTAAAATATATGTATTTTTAATACAAGAGCTTAATTTTATGCAATGCTGAAAGCAACCGGGCTGGACTGTACAACAAGCAGTTGCATGGGCAGAATGCAACGGTATCCTGCTGACCTGTGCATGCCTGCCTGCTGTGTGGACTTTCTGTTGTCTAATAAGCTGCAAGCCACGAGTGAAGGTTTTCCAGCTGTTGGGACATATTCGTTGCTACAGATACCCCCATGTCTAATTAAGCTCATGGCTCAGCCTCCCTTTGGTGATGGTGCTAACAGGTTCTCCTCTCCTGTGGTCGCTGCTTATTTTCATGAGAAACAGAGTGTAAAATCACTGGGACATCTGCTGCTCTGGGAGATTTGATTAAAATGAGCCAATGGGTTTCAAGATTTGTTGAGAAGAGGGAACTGGCTGGCAGACATGTAAGTAAGCCATTGACTTTGCTCACAGTCATATTGCTCTTGTCAGAAACCAGGCTGAGGGGACCCTGGTGCAGCCCAGGCTCAGGAGAGGAGCCAGAGCCAGCAAACGCAAGCACAGCATAACCTCCTTTTCAAAAAAAGCAACTGCATTCACTCCATTAAGATATATGCAACTACCTCAATGAACAGAAAGAAGTCCTTGGATTTAAATGGGGTGAGAACATCCCCAAACATATATGTCTTGTTTACTACCTTACTCTGGGACTGTCTGAAACACAGTGAACTATTTCAGAGAATCCCCCACAGTTTGGATTCCCTGTCTAATAGTTTCTAGTGCACTTTGTAAACTGAGGCAGGTGGGTAGCATTTTCCAGCTTCGCCATGAGGTAGGGTCCTTCCTGGCAAAGGGGATGTGGAAGACCTCAGGGCAAAGAGACCTGGTACATGGACTGTGGAGATCAGATGCTGCTCAGAGCACTTGGCTTGATTTTTTAGGGTAGCTTTTGCATTAGTAAAGAGGGTAAGGGGATTTTTGTGCCTGGGAACCTGCTTAAGGTCTGTGGGAAGACACAAGTCTTGCTCTTCAGAGGCATTTTTGCATTGCTTTATAAAGCAGCACAGGAGTAGGGAGATCAGAGCCCTCTTTCTGGGGCAGTAGGGCCTCCCCACCGCTGCTCACATCTAGGGAGCTCATGGAGGACCCCACCGAAGTCCATAAGCACTTCTTTGGAGAAATAGAGACCTCCACCCTGAAGAGACCAGTGAACCTCATTTAATCAGTAAAAATTCTCTTTCATTCCCAATAGAGGAGACCATGTAAACCCTTCCACGCTGCTCTGGGACTTGCTCCATCAAAACATCCCAAGTTCTTTCTCCCAGTAACACTAACACATTTGAGAGGGAGTTGCTGGTTTTTCTCTCACAGATAGATTTTTTTCTGGCAACACCTCTCCAGAGCAGCACGTTTGCACAAACAAAGTTAAACTGCTTGGTTTCCATTAGTAACACGAGCAGTAAAAATAGAGGACAGGTGTTTCTTAGGAGGTGTGAAAGATTAACAGGATTTTCTTGGATTGTGGATGACGCTGTCACTGTAGGGTATCTACTTTTTTTTTTTCCACAAAGAATATAGGAAAATTTTCAATAACATTCACTGGTGCTTAGTGAGATTCAGGCAGGTTTGTGCCTGCTGTGCCTGCACTCCCTGCAGGCAAAGAGGAATTGAAGCAAATAACCCCTACCTTTGCCCATGTGGATCCAAGTTCTCCTTTCAGAGACATCCTTGAAAATTCTCAGGAGCAATTAGCCCAGAATGTCTGTGGAGGGAATTGCATGAGGGATGGAGCACCCCAGCAGGAGCATCCGAGCAGTGGTGGAACAAATAAACAGAAAAAGACCCAAACTGCAGTATGAGGTCAGTTTAGCCCTTCAGCTAGGATCTCCAAAAGGGTTTTTAGTAATTCTTAAGGTGATGTTCTGTGTGACAAAACATGCCAGTAAGAGCAAACAAGTCCAGGATCCATTTCCCCACCTCCCACCCTGCAGCCTCCCTGCACTAGAAGTCTGGAAGGCTCTTCCATGTGCCTTTCTTCTGAGTATCTTCTCACAATATCTTGCGCTAAGGGTTTGCCACAGTGCCTAACAGGTAGAAAGGGCAAAGAGACAGAGTGGCTTCAGCCCTTGTGAGGCTACCTTTCTTTCTCTCTTGCCAATCACCCCTGTGCCAGGAGGGCCATGCCTGTGCACACAATGAGCTCCGCAGAAGTGCGTTTTCCATAATGTGAACCAGCATCAGCAAATACCATTAATATATGCCCAACATCAAATGTAAAAACAATCTTAATGAAGCTACTGGGCCCTGTAGTTGTGTACAAATCTTAAATATCTTGCTGAACCAGCTGAAAACATCACTGTGTGCAAAAGCTGGCCAGGCATTTTACCCCCTTCCCTTGCTTTGTTTACCTCCTGCTTATGTCAAATGGTGTATTAGGGCTGTAGTGTAATATACGGCATTTGAACTTTTCTTTTGTAGTGAGCAATGTCAACAGACTGCTTTTCCTGATGAAAAGATCCTGAGCCCATAAATATCACCCTGGCATGCTGTATGTTGGTCCCATTATATAAATCTCCCCACAGCGCTCACCTCTGCTCCTGTATCATAGCGAGATAAATGCAGTGCTTAAGGCCTGATTTATTTCAGTCAAAGGACAAATAGTTTGATATCAAAAGGAGCTTCTTAACAATTAACATGACAGACAAGGAGGATTAGCTGTTGTGATTTTTGGTGTGGCATAAGCAGGCAGGTGCTGTTATTTGGGCTGCATCCCTCCCCCGCACCCCTTCCCATTAAAAAGATAGTTATTGTACTGCTGTGAAAAGAGCAGCTGCTATGCCTGAATTTCCCTATCAGCCACTGTTTCTAGTGTCGGTATGAATTGGGGACACATTGTTGGGCTTTAATTAGCCCTGAGTCCCACCACCATAGGACTGCCCTGCTCTGACATGCACCCCAGGATGCTTGCGTTGAATGTACATTAATCTCCTCGAGCCTGATGGCTGGGAGACAACCTCTGCAAAAAAAAAAAAAAAAAAAAAAAAAAAAAAAAAAAGAAAAGAAAAAGATACCTTTATAGTATTTGCAAAATGCTTAGATTTATGCTAAACAGTCAAATTAAATATAACCTTCACTCTTGACTCTAATGGCCAAGCTGCTCTCCAAATTCTATTACAATTTTTTAGATCTTTGCTGTTGTTGCTGACTCTAAGGTTTAAAAGGATGAAAACCTACTTTCAAACAGATGAAAAACAGTTTCCAAACCTGAGCCTAAACTTTGAGGGGAGCAACACTTGACAGATATTATTTGGCACATAGGACTGACTTCTCCTTCCAGGGATTTGTGTGAAGTTGGCTTGTGAGGCAGTGGGCACAAAAGGTAAGGTGGGTTGCCAGCAAAACTGAGCATGACTGATCCCACATAATAACTGTGGTTTCACTGCTATCACCAAAGGTTAGTTTAAAACAAAGAAAACCCCAGAAACTGTGGAGTAGCCAGAGGATCAAAACAGTAGGCACATTTTTTGGCAAGATGGGAGAGTTTCTCATCACTTTCCTTGATCACACCCCTCTTCCCCTATTTGCACCATCCAACGAGAAGAGCAGACCCCGTTTCCTCACCTGGGATGTAGCCAGCTGCCTTTTGCTGTGATCCTGGTACCTCTCCTAAACTGTGCAAATTTGGGCCAGGTCAGGATAGAGACAGCACATTTCTGTAATACAGCAGACTGCTTGTGTGAAGCCTTCTTGGTGGTTTGCTTCTTACTGTGGCCAAAACTCAGATCCTTCATGGTGACTGTAAGGGCTGAAACCAGTTGCTTCAGCAAAGCCATACTGGAATGAGTTAGCAAAGTTATTATGCTGGCTGCCTATGTCCAGATGAAGATCCTACAGTGTTTTCTGTAGCCTAACTGTATAAACACTCTTCACCCTCCTAAATATTTTGTGCCTACTTAAAACACCCAACCAATGCTATTTTTTCAGGCTTTACCTCAGACTGCCCCTGAAAGCATAAAACACCTGAGGAAAAACAAAATCATTGGTAAGTCCTGAAGAGTTAATCTCTCTGCAACTTGTCTGCCAGCTGGTAGGAAGATCTTTGTAGCACAGCAATGTGTTCACCTGCTGTTTGTGTAGCCTGTAGCAAAGATGTGAACTGGAGTATTTTTGTGGGGAAGTTTTGCCAGCCTGGACTCTCCCGTAGGGAGTGCTCTCTGGCTGACAGAGGGTGTGCACATGCATGTGGGGAGACCACAAGAAAAGGCTTTGCTAGAAGCATTGCAGGTTTTCTCAGTTTGAGAAGTGCAGAGACGTTACAAGTGGCCTTGACCTTCAACTAAAATCCTGTTGTTTTCTGCTGTTACTTTTGATCGGTTTTGTCTTCGTTCCTCATGGATGCTAACGGGGAAATTCAAATTTATTATCCGCAGAGCTAGGTACATTCAGATCTAAAGTGGTGCTAGTATGGATTCAATCACACCCGGTACATGGGAGATGAATTTGGCCGAGTTGGTAAAATGTCAGTTACTGATATTCTGTTAGTCTTCAGCTTGAAGATGCACAAATGTCATTTTACTACTTCTTTTGAGGAGATCAGTTCTAAATCTGGGGTTTTCTTTCTACCCAGACCATGCATGCAAAAATAAAAACAGCAGAGCTAGTGTCTTCCCAGTGACTGGTGAACTCTGTAACACAGCCTCTACAGCCCCGTAACAGTAGCTGGCACCAGATCACCAGATTTAAACTGCACTCCTTGATCAACAGACCAAAAATAAAAATAATGCTGAGATGTATCAAACCTGGGTTTGGTTTTTTTTTTCCTTTCCCTGAACATAAAGGGCAAAATGTGGTTTTTGGTCTAGATGACTCGTCTCCCAAAAGACGAAGACAGTAAGAAACTAATACCAGGTCCCCCAAGAACAGATGAGAACAGTGACTTACTTTTTGTAACATATGTCATGTGCACTGAAATATCCACTAAGGGGTCTTGCTGAGCAGGAGATAATTTCCCCACCCTGCAAATATTTTTTTTAAGAGTAAAAAAAATCTAGACCTAAAGAGTGTAAAAACATCAAAAGCAAAACACATTTGAGAAATGAAAACCTGAAAAAGTCAATACAAGTCTCAGAAATATTTTCCTTTGATTCAAAGCATCCCTAGTTTTGAAATAACTTTATTCTCGCTAGAGTAATTAATTTTCTAGGCAGAAAGAGCAAAGAGTATTTTTGTTTTGAATATGCTGCAGCTAATTCACTGTTTTAAAATCCCTTTCTGTAAAGAGGAAAAAGGGAGAGGAGAATAAAAAAGCTGAAAAATGTATCAAAACCGACCATTTCCCACAAAGCCAGTTTTCATTTCTGCGTAACAGCATTTTTGAACAAAACAAGGCACTACACAACTTTGCTGAGCAGCTCTATTCAAGCAGGATCGGAGGCCAGCAGGGACACCACTTTAATGTAATGATGTAGTTGCAGAGAACAAAATGATCCTCTTTCCCCCTGGCCTGCTTATCTATAGCAGAGGAATTATGAAAGAGAGGAATTACTATGATAATGACCACATAGCTGCTGCATGTTTATGTAGATTGATGACCAGCAAGCCAAATCCTAGGGTCTTTACGTCAGTGAAGCTCTGCCCACCCATCAACCTCTTAAAAATTGAAGTCCAAAGAATTGGCCCAAGAAATTGGGGGAGAGGTAGTTTTGAAGTGGATTTGAAAATATTTCAGTGGTAAATAGGAATAAATCCCATTCTTCTTATGCACAGGGATGCTATTTTTAACAGGTCAGAATTGCTTTCCCTAACTGTGGGGTGAGTAAGAGGAAATTACCCTGAGTCCCCTGGAAATAGCTGTAGCTTAGCCTGGGATTAAACAATATCCATTCAAGCATTACAGTGCATCAGGATTTGCAGGGTTAAACTGGCAGGGACAAAAATGGGATCCTTCTTGCATGTTCCCATTCCCAGTAGTGTCTAGCCAAACTGACAGGAAAGATAAAGTTTTCAGTTAACCGGTGCTGGGAGACAGATTCGCACCCAGGAGAAAAGGAGACAGGGCATCAGTCGTGACTTCTTGGCGTAAATGAAAGGAAATTTTGACAGGCATAAAAATGTTATTTTCTCATGAAAAGCTGCTGCTTCACTACATGAATGGGGATGCTTCTTGGGAAAGAAAAAGAAAGGGGAAAAGAAAAGAGCAGTCTCCGTCTGGTGCCAGTTTATAATAATTCACAATATTGCCCATTTCTCACTGCATAATGATCTCCAGCAAAGGAAATGATGAAGTCTTATTTCTGGATCCACATGTTAAATATCAAAATAATTGGGCTGAGGAAAGGTCATCTCTTCTCACTGCTGTTAGCCACCCTCCTTCCCCAGCAGCCCCGGACTCTTTTGAAAGCTTTTAGCACCTCAGAAACGTTCGCATTGTTGGTAAGACCAGAGTCATCCTGGAAAGGGGGCTGGGAGTCTTCTGGTGGCTGCTGGAAACTCTGGAAAACATGCAATGCCGCGTGCTGCTGGACATTTGGTCTGGGAGCTGCGAGCTCAATTAATCCACTTCTAACCATGTTCCCACCTGTAGTTGCCTGCTCTTACTGTCAGCTTCCCTGCTCTGGTTCTGCCTGTTCCAGCTGCCCCGAACCACAACATTTTGTGCAAGCCCATCTTTGCAGCCAGCTGAGGAGCTGCGGCTGAGTGATGGGAGCAATGCACACAGCCATTTCTTGGGATGCTGCACCCCAGTGGGTTAAAATCATGGTGTTATTTGGTCCCTAGGTGAGTGGCAACCACCAGAGCAAGGGGGTTTCAGCTGAATCTGTTCCTGAATTGCCACAAAATTCAGTGTTCTGTCATTGATGGGAGGGTGGTTGCTTAGGGCAGCTATCTCCTTCATGCACCCAGCTGTGAGCCACCAGCCATGTACATGGTGCTGGGCTATGGAGTAACCAGCAAGGCTCAGTCATTTGCATCAAAAACCAGTCCTGGGCTCTCACTCAGTCACAGTTTAACCTTAGCTCAGGCAATCATCTGATTTTAAGCTTTGTCCTTCTCTGGAGACCCTACAAGCCAAAATGACACTCATGGCCTGAAAAGCAATGTGCATGCAGCTGCCCCGATGCCATCCTGGGTGGCTCTGCAGTCCTTATCACTAACTCCACGCACGGGGGCTGTGGGGGCTCCTGTAACCCTCACTCTGCTTAATCCCCCTCTGCATGTCCCAATACTGGCCCAGTTTGACTCTGCAGAACCCCACATACCCCAATGTGGTCTTTATCCCATCAAGTCCTCCTTTCCAGCTCTGTCCTGAAATAAACCTATGGGCATCAATCCTAAATCTTGCTATCAAGGCCCAAGATGTGACCCAAGGCCAGAACACTAGGCCAGGGATCACTAAACACCCACCCCCAACCTTAAATAATTTAGAAGCTTTCCCATATCCCTCCCTGACTTCAAAGGAACCCATTTTAGCTGCTTTCTCCAAGTACCTTTTCTCGAAGCCCTACAAGCATAGGTCCTAACTTGGGGCTCAGAAGAGCATCTATAAATCAGCTATAGAATGAATTGACACCGCAATGCTTGAACTTCTTTGTGTGTTTGCAGGGCTCGTGTGTGCACAGGCACTCTTATCTTTCTCTGAAGGTCTATGCTCTGGATAGTAGATAGCAAATCTGCATTGCCTGGGAGGGCTGAGGTGAGATTAACTGTAGGACCTGTGATTTGTTGCTACCTGAATGGCGTGCATGTTGTCAGTTTGGTGTGTCTTTATTTCTAAGTGACTCATATTATACAAATCAATTGCTAATTCAATTAATCATGAAAAACATGCAAAAGGACACCTCCAGGAGCTGATTTAGAGCATGTTATGTATGGGTGATTGAGCAAAGAAACTTAATCTGGGTCAGAATACTTTGATTTTTAATTCTTAATGTCACAGATTTCCATTCTTTTGAACTAAAATCTGACTTACAATGTATTTTTCTGAGGGTGCAGCTTTACAACCCCATTGACATTGGCATGTGTGGTCATGCATACTGAGTCTGTTCTGCTATGCCTGACGAATAAGAGCTTTTATGGATGCACAGATCAATACAAGCTTAAGATCTATAAAGGGATGCCTGGTGGTATTCATATGCAGGACACATCTCATTGCATTTATCTACAAAGTTGTTTACAGGAGGCGAAATTATGACTTTATTGCAGTCTTCTTTCTGTTTCTCAATTCTGTGAGAAAAAACAGATTTTGATCTTCTGTGTTCCTTTGCAGTTTGTGGCCTAAATCTTACCAAAAAACCTCCAGGTGAAGAACATATGTGATTGTGGTGCAAAATAATGTCTCCATCATGATTTGTATGGAAGGCATCCCAGGAACTCAATGAAAAACAATTGTGTGTGCCTTTTGCAAAGGAGATGTAATAGGGGTGTAAAGTGACTCCAGTTCCCTGTGTGGGGAAACTCACAGGGTATATTCCTCCTGGAGACCTGAATTAGAGTTTTTCAGGGTATAGGAAACTCAACGATGTAGAATGAAGTGCCAAAGATTTCAGTCTTAGATAATAATATATGCCTTAGTCCAAAATAGGATGCCGAGTTCGCTCTTGACAGCATGAAAAACTGACATTTCTGTTTTGTGGATAGCCCTAGGAAAGAAATGCTACTATAAATAGCATGTGTGTTAATGCATAGAGTTAGGAGAAAAGGTGCAAGAAGCTTACACTTGTCACTGAAACAATGGGCAATTCTAGCCCCTGCTCGACCTTGAACATGTCGACCACTGCCTGGCCCATGGGAGAGCACTGGGGACAGTAGAACCAGGTCTGTGACCCTCCTGTGTCAGTTGCCAGTTCTTGATTCCCTGCTGTAGTCTTGGGCAAGTGACCTTGGCCCAGCCAAGGTAATTTTGCCCAGTCATTAGAGTGTTGCATCTCCAGTCATCACCTGCACGCATGGAATGCATCCATGCCTTGACACGTTTCTCCATCTTAGAGAGATTCCTCTGATTTGTTGGGAGGGAAGGTGCACGCATGGAATGCATCCATGCCTTGACATGTTTCTCCATCTTAGAGAGAGTCCTCTGATTTGTTGGGAGGGAAGGAGGTACACAGCTCACACTGTGCAATATCAGGAATTGCACAGGTCAAGAAAGTGATATAGCACTGGGAACTAGCTGGATATATTAATTCTGCTTCCCCAGCAGTCTTCCTCACTTGGGCAGCCTGGGTCAGGCTGATTTCCAGACTGGAGCTGGATGCCATCCCATCAAATCTGAGCCATCTCACAACTGAGTGCTTGTAAGGAGCTAAAGGAATCTGCAGAGAGTACCATAATGTGGGGTACGGGAGGCA
>NW_009630759.1:142829-165084 GCF_000690535.1 Cariama cristata | reverse complement strand
CCACATGTGACCATGTACCATTTAGGTTTTTCCAGATAAAGCACAAAATCATTGAATTTGAGAAAAATTTAGGAAGTCCCTAGTGCAACCTCCTGCTCAAAGTAGGGCCAGCTGTGAGATAAAAAAACCCTCACCTTCGTCTAGGTAATTAGACAGTGGGTGCTCCAAACTTAGGAGTAGGCTCCAAACCTGGGTAGACTGGCTTTTTTAGGAAATACATGACAAGCTGCACAGACATGTGACTGTCCTGGGAAGAAAGTTATTAATTCCAGATGAGGAGAAATCCCTAAAGGATACAGGCTGTCTCCATGACTTTGAAGAAGGTCAGCAGTAGAGGAGCTGCACACAGGGAGTTTTCCAGTCACAGAATGAGATTTTCTTCCAACATAATTGAATATACACTTAATGTAGGGAGTGGGAAATAAATGTGTTAAGGAGGTGAGTACAGCATTATCAACTCTTCATAGAGCAGAACTACTAAAGGAACATGAGCAGGTAATGCAGGTAACGGTGATGGATTCCCTTGTCACTCATCCAGGTAGAAACGGCTGGGCTGCTACTCTTCTGAAAGGCATGGAAGCACTTAGACAGATAATCAGAACACAAAGATGACCCCACAAGAAAAGCATGAGCTGCTAACAAGCCTTGCCACTCTTTGCAGCCATGCACCCTTACTGCTACTTCCTCAGAAGGAATGTTGTAGTCAAAATCTTTTCCCCAGACCTTGACATCCTGCAGTCCAAGTGAGGGGAAGAGATCCAGATCAAAATCCCTTTTCACTTGCTTAAATAGTATTGCTCTGATTACACCTTGGATCAGGCCTTGCTTCCTCTGCAGCACATCTTCCAAAGGCAGCAAGTACACTGTGCTCTGATCCTCTGGACCCATGGGTAGTGCTGAAAGTTTGAGGCAAAGACTATATGGCAGGTCAAACAGAGGTCACTAATCTTTGAAGACAGAGCTGAAAGGGACTTTAAGAAGCCACTGAATCCATCTCCCTGTTCCAGTTTCATTGGCAAAACATGATTTTGTGGTTAAAGTCAAATCAAGCTTCTTGAGTCCATCAAAATTGATTCATAAAACAATTAACCTAACTGGCCCTGGTGGGCCTATAAACCAAGATGGTGCAGAGAAGCCAAACCTTGAGGAAGACAAGTCTAAAGCTGTACAAGTATTTTAATCTTTTGACTTTATATTCCTGCATTGTGTGCTGAATGGGTCACCATGTTCAGGATTTTTCCCAGCTCAATGCAAAAGTTTTAGTGGCTGCTTGCCTGAGGTATGTTATCCAAACAAGGTTTGAAGAAGGGTGCATGTTTCCCTGTCAATCACCCTCTGCATACATGAGCACAGCCAGTGCTTTCCTCTTCTCAGAACCAGTTAACTTCAGGAGATTTATTCCCCAGGAATCTCTCCTATTTACTGGCTGTCTAGTCAACATGATAAAGATGCTATTGCTTATTCCTTTCTAGATGCCTAAGAAGATGAAACAACTTGATAACCTGAAGAATTGTCTATAATAACTCATCAATGGAATTGGTGATCTCATCTAATGGCCAGTTAAATCAATAGCAAATTTGGTCTTTGGTTGTAATTTACAGCTGCCTGCCAAGCTGGCAACTCTGACGATTCTCTACAGCATGCTTCCCCAATGTTGATACAAGATGTGGTACACTTATGCACTTTTCACTCACAAAGCTTCAGTTCTTTCATTTAGAAAACCTCTGTGATCAGACTGGGGCCTCCCAAATCCCACCTGTCTTGCTTTAATGAATGGGATTAGGAGAGGGGATCTATTTCGCAAACTGACATCTGGCTTTATATACCTGGAGCTTGTAGTGCTGCAGCAGGGTCATAGAGTCCTCAACTCTGGACTTCTGCTTCTCTTCCCCCATCCTTCTCCAGCTGCTCTGCCACATGCAGGGCTCTCCACCTTCCGGGCACACCTCCCTCTGACCTGACTGCCCTGGCTCTGGCCTCCCAAGGGAGGCTCCTGAAGGCGTGATTGTTATTTGGGTTTCATTGTGGTTTATTAGCTTGTATGCACTGTGCATTTAATTAAAGATCCTGCAGGATGGCTGAATGCTGAAATAAGAATCTGAAATAGGTTTGGTCTTGGAGGCAGCTTCCTGCTGGGCTGCAGTTTGACCATGCTTGCTCTTGTGCTGCTGTTGACCAAAAATCAAGCCTGTTTCTTTTTTTCATCTCAGCACTCCCCACAGTGGCAAATGTCTCCTTCAGCTTCCTGGAGAGGGGGATAATTCTCCCACAACAGGCATTGATCTCTCATTAGACTCCATCCTGTTAGTTAAAAGCTGTTTTCACTGAGACAACCCAGAACTCATTTCCAACCTTAAAAGGTTACACTGTTGGATACTTACCGAGGGTGTAATTTTTAACCACTCTGTTTACTGAATCTACAAAAGCAGTTATTGGAAGTGTTTGTATACAGTAATTTCTCCCTAGGCTCCCAAGAGCAGGAGCAGATGACCCAGCATTGCTAACTGTGGTCAAGTTTTTTCCCATTCAAAGCAGACAACGTTATCCCATTTCACAGAAAGTCTGTTCATGCCATGGCAGCCTGAGGTGACTTGCTTAGAGTTGCACAGGGTAGACCAAGGTCAGTGTCCCAACCAGGGGCTGTCCCACAGTTCCCTGGAACTCTGTGCATCAGCCAGATGCAATGCGACTGGATGAACCTTTGTGCTATACCCGCTGGATGAGCTGCTGCTCGCAGGGAGATAAAGTAGTCATTCCTAGAGATATTGTAAAAAACTTCCACATCATCAGGACACCTAAATGCAAAGAGTAATCAATGAGGTATAAGTCAGTTGTCCTGTTGCATGTGTACGTATACACAGTCCTCGCCTTGCAATTAACTGGCATGTAACTGAATTCAGCCAAAACTTTAACTCAGGTCAGCATGTGTTTCTTATAGTTGTACTGTTGTTTAGCTGTAGATTATTAAGTTTTCAGAAGGAGTTATCAGTGACAGTGCTGGGGACTGTACAGGTGCAAGAAGTCAAGGTCCTATCTGGGAGCAGGATAGCTTAAACCGGCACAGTCTGTCGTGGCTCTTCACCCTCCTGCCTACTGCCCTGTGCCAGCTTCATTCTGTGCCACCATGTCTGCACCCAGGGCCAAGGGATGCTGTGGCTTCAAATTAACTCAGCAAAGGCAGAAAAGTCTTCTTTCTTAGACTTGGTCAGGGCTCTGTGCCTGTGTGTCTGAGTGTGCGAGAGTGAGCACTGGGACTGTCTACTGTGGCATCTCCAAAGATTAACTTGTTAAACTGCGCCCTGAACCTGGGGCAGGGTAGACCTTTATGGCTGGAAATTTTCTGCATAGGCCCTGTGTGAGTATGCAAGTTTGACTCACTGGTCTCAGTTAAGAAGCTGGCCTTTTATTTTTTTCTCTTAATGAAGTGACTAATAGATTTTTGATGAACACTCTTTTCTTAATACTTTTTACCCCACTCTGCTATTTCATTGTATTTTTAACAATGCCAGCTGCTTCACTTCAAGAATCAGTCTTCTGAAAGTGAAATGCCTCTTATCCTGAAGTATCTCTGGATGGTGTCCATTATTGATTTGGAGCTGATGATGGCTGCAGCAGTTGTCTCTGACTCCCTGCACCACTTAGAGCATTTCTCCTTGAAGTTAATAATAAGCAGCAAAAGGCAAGGAAGAACTCAAGGACTGGCTCCATAGTATGACTGCTCATGCCAGGCACACTTAATATAACGCCTATCAGGGTAGGTCCATTCTCTTCCATTTTTCTGGGGTACTGTGGGGTATTATTTAATACATATTTTACCCCTTAGAAAGGCTCAGGACACATTCACCAGGCACCGTGCATGAATTTTCAAAAGGGACAATTTTGACTGATTTGACACTGGTTCACAAAGAAAGGAACAACCTTTCCTTGCAGAAGAGATCACCTGCAAACAGACTTCCCAAAATATAGACAATACTGGAATCTCTGGGACCTCCTCTTGCCTTTTTATATCCTCAGGCACCAGGGACAGCCCCTGACCAGTTGGCCAAGTACCTCCAGGCTAAAAATATTCCTTCTTAACTGGAGTTCTCACCGCAGATGTTGCGAGAAAGTGACAGCTGAATTTGTCAATTCTCCATGGGAAATCTCCTTGGCAAGATTTTGCTAATGGCCAAGGATGCCACACAATGTTCATCTCCTGGGATGACAGAGAGGGACAGCATGTGGGCAGAGAGAGCTGCCCACAGCTGGGTTGCAAATGCTTCCAGTTTGACCTCTCATTCCAGCAGCTGAAGCGTGGAGGCTGATAACGAAGAGGAGGAAATGCTCCTTGGCCTATTTAGAAGTGCAAATGCAGAATTAATAAATTCCCATGAGATCATCTGCAATTCTGCCATCCCCACAAATTATTTTGTTGCTGGCTGGCCAAGGAGATCTTTGAGCCAGAGGCAATGCTCCTGTGCAGGCAGCCAAGAGCTTCAAGGAGAATCAAAAGTATGACCTGAACAGCAGGAAGCTTCCTTCTCCCAGGCTTGATGAAGCCTCAGTGCTATTTCACTGACATCCACTAACAGATAGAAATTCCTGTAATTCCTTGTTTTACCTCCTGCCCTGGTGAGGAGAAAACTGTGAGAGATCTTCCATGCATTAGTTTTTGGAAGGTAACATGCTGCTGGAATTTGAAGAAAGAGAAAGTATAGTTTGGAGGACCTCAGCAGTGCAGGTGCAATCAACATCAAGCCATGAGCAGTGGCACTATTAGTTTTCGAATCACAATCCTCACTTATTCTTGCAAGCACAGAGATATACTGGAAGTCACTGAGACAATGTTATTTTTTTCTGAGAAGATTTACACAAATGAGGGGGTATTATCTTTGGTTTTTTAAAATGATCTGTAGAAATGAATATTTTTATCTCAGGTCAAACTTTCAAAACAAGATGTTATATTTTAGCTAAGCTTAAAAAATCTTTATAGCTTAAGACTTCGGTTCAGAGCTTGGGTAGAAATGGATTAAGATCTCCAGTGTCTTTGTCTGTAATTTTTCCTTCTGTTTAATCTGGTATATGCATATATTGGTATAGAAAGGAGTGGGTCCATGTTCCCACCTCCCAGGACTTGTCTCGCTCCATGTCAGTACTAGGATGAAATGGGGCACACAAGTGGACCAGGGAGCTGTTCTGGTGGAAAATGAATCATTTGCAACTAATCAGACTAAAACATATCTCTCAAAACTGATCCATTTGAATGCAGCACTCTCAAAGTGGACAAAGGATGGACAGCCTGAGTGCTAAAGGCAAGAGCATGGGACCACCCATTTGGGACTTGACACCTGAAGCTAGTCGTAATCGTCTGAAGACTCTGCACTTAGAGGAGTGGTTACAGTGTGTGCAAACCTCTCTGTACAAGTTTTTGGCCAGAAACTTAAAAACAGAGAAAAACAGCCTGGATTGCAATGTGAAGTAGCTGCTGAAGTCCTGTTGTCCTGGAGGTACCCAAGGGGTCATTAATGAACCTGCATTCTTTCTTCGGCATAGCTAGAGGAAGGCCAGTGGGAGTATTTCTACCCCTGCTCCAATCACCGCTCCCGACTGCAGTTCAGTACAGACACATCCTGAATCACATGCCTTGCTTTGTCTGTTGTTTATCTGCTTAGATGTCGTTAGTGCACATTTGGACTCAGTAGCAGGAAAGCTTTGTCCTTGTTTCTGTTTGGGTTTTTTATCTCATGGCCTTTCTGTGACAAGTCCTAATGGAAATTTGAATAAAATCAAAGAATCTTACAGTAAACAATTAATCTGTTTAACGAAGTCTGAGGTTGTCTCTAAGTGCCTGGGTTGTGTTTCAGGAGCGGTATGTTGAGGCAACCACAGGCCAGGTCCAAGGCAGGGGTAATCTCACATGGCACCATAGACTTGCAAGAGGGCTTCTGATAGTCTCTGTTTCTTGGGCATTTGGCTCAAAGCTGATAGCAGATTTCCCCAAAGGAACCAGTGTGGTCTCTATTAAAATGAAAAAACTGGTATTAAATGTCACAGTAACTAACGCTGCCTCTTTCTTAATTAACTCACCTCTTTTTCCAGCTCTTTCTTCTGCTTCCCCTTCCCTGACACCTTCTCCCACTGTTTACTGAGACTGCCTGCGTGCAAGAGAAGAATAAACCTGCTGAAGCCGCAAGAGTCCCCTTGGGATTTCCCACTTTGTCAAAAGCTGCCGAGTTGCAGGTGGGAGAGGCATGCTGGCAATGACGTCATGGCAGCTACGCTCATCCTGGCTGATGGACTTGAAAGCAGTATTTCCACATGAAAAAAGAGGCAAATGCAAACCACATGACTGGGGAAGCAGAAGATGTCAGATGTGGAAACAGAGCTGCTTCCTAAAGAGGTCTGGAGGACTCTGCTTCTCTGCTCTCCTGCCTCTCCCCCAGACACACTGCAGCCAGGGTCCGGATGTGGCCAGGGTCTGGATGTCACCTGTCCCATTCCTTCAGCCCACATGTTTGTGGAGGGTACTTCCTCCAGCTGTCACCTCGTCCTCACCAAAGGCTTTTCTCAGCAGAAAGGGAAAATGTGAAGGGTTTTTCTGGCTCTGAATATATGCTGCAGCAGGGTGGCTTTCTCTGCTTGCTCTGAGCAGGTATGTGCCCCCACCATCACTCAAAGATCTCTGGGTCACAACACCAAGGGTGTCTGGTTGACCTGAGGGAACAGGTTGAAGATGCCCCTCGGAGGGCCCCTGGACAGGAAGCCCAGAGCAAATAAACTTAGAGAATAATATCACCGCAGAGGAAAAGGACATCATACTGTCTTCTTGTTTTCAAGATACCAGTAAAACTAGGAGGAGGGGACTAAAGTCTGGATGGCTGCTCAGGGTCTGTGTGACTCACTGAAGTCACTGCAGAGCCCCCGTTGCTAGCAATGCGCTTGCTTTACAAAGTATCCTGGATCAAAACATCTGCTTAAGAACAAATGAGATATTCAGTGTCTGCTTACCTAGGTTCCTGCAGGTTTTAGCATCTTTCTTACCTCCTTGGTTGGTCAACAGTGCCTTTGCTAGAAAAGCTGGGCAGGGGCTGGGAGATCTCATATCAAACAACATTTCTTCTTGGTAGTACAGTAAAAGGGTTAAATCAGTACTTCAGCAATGGGCTCAAAGCTCGCAGCTAAGAGCCCTAACTGGGACGTGAACAGAATTTTTGGTGCCTGAATTATTCTTATTGCTGCTAGATGGCTGAAGAGCCACAATCATAAAACCCAGCAGCAAGTGCTGCAGACAGATTTAAGATAAATCAGTTCCTGACCACAGCATTGTTTGGAGAAAAGAGGCCATGTTTTCTTACTCTTTTCTAAAGGAATAGAGCAGACTGAGGTGATGGATGTTCCCTCTCCCAATACAGCTGATTTGGTACCCCCCAAACCACAGGTCACTGTTGTTTCATTTAGATTTGCAATCTGTTTTCTCCTGAGCTTTATCCTAGGAGTTGTTATTTCAGTACAAACCGTTTGCATGAAGTGTCTGGGCAGAACAGAGACTCCAGGCTGTCATTGGCATCTATGGCCATAACAACTTTGCATGAGTAAAATAGTAAAGCCAACAGCTAAGCCATCTTATCCTTGAACAGCTGCAGGGTTCCAATAACCCTCATTATATCACATTCCTGTCCAGAGAGTAGACAAAAAAAACCCCAAAACAGAGAAGTCATTTATATTATGTCCACATTGGCACAGGAACACAGATACTGTACAATACACTATTAATTGTGGGATTTTTTTTTCACCATATAATATTGATTTTTCTCCAGATAACCAAATATCATTAGTTTGATTAATGTTACCACAGCTTGAAATAACTGGCTGGAAAGTTCAAACTGGGGCATTTGTTAGGAGAAAAAGATAAAGCACAGCTCAGATTTCTTTATTCCTACCTGGGAATATGCTGGCCAGAGGGTTTCAGTAGTGATAAGCTAGACAACTAAGAAAAGGCATGGGAGAGGAACTGCAACCACAGTATGCAGCCTGTCTGATAATGTCAGACAGTTCAGTCGTGCTCAGGGTTGAGTTTATTTTGGTAGCAAACCCCTAGGTTTTCTTCCTAACAAAGGTTGTCACATTTGCAGGGAGAGCTGAGTCATACAGGCTACCTCAGCTGGAGCTATGCTCCTGTGCCACTGGATGCGGAGGCAGTGGGGTTGTGGATGCTCATCCTCTTTGATTGCTTTAGAAGGAAAAGAAGCAGATGTAGAAGCTCCCAGTGGCTGGTTTACAAGTAGACCAGTGCTCAGAAAACAAGTATGTTGCTTAAAGGCTGAGCATGTGCTCTGCCATGCAGAGGGGATCAGCTTTACCCTGTTTGGGGATATTAGCTTTCTCAGAAGAAGAAAACTACGAGCTGCATCAGGAGCCCCACTGACTCCCAAACAAAGAGGGCATCTTGGAAAGCAATGAGATGAGAAAGTGACTCAGTCCTGCAAAGAGGGCCAGACACAGCACACACTAACTGATCCTCTGAGTGAGGAAAGTCTGCCATCTCTTCAAGATCGTCAACGCTACAGTCTAGGAGAAGGTATCAGCTGCGTCCTGGGATATGTGGGCTGAACCAGTGCACTAGTTGGTATAGTCTGTGTGCTCGATATCAGAATGTTAATGTGTCTAGACTCCTGTGGTTCTCAGCCTCAAAATAATGGCAGAAGGAGCAGAACAATATTTTCATTGTCACACAGCTCCAGAAGTGGAGGAGAAGAAAGAGTAACCAATTTTCTTTCTTTCAGCACACCGGAAAGGTTAAGGAGCTCTGTGTGGTTTTTAGTCCAGGGGATTGTACAGAAGACAGGCTAGAGGAAGTGATATTGGTGGCTATTTGGGTTCTGGTGAGGGGATGGTCACTACACATGAGTGTAGAGCATTTGTGCAGACCCTTTTACAGCCTCCCTACTCTTGTGGACTGTCTCAAAAATAGGACATCCAAGAGGTCTGCTCTGAGGGTAAGATGTGAGTGATAGTAGAGCCAGACCCTGCATGAGGGCAAAGCCTCAGCTCTAGCGATGTCATCTGTTTAAAGGTAGCAGAATAAGTAATTTTTTCTTGGGCAAAGTTAGGCCAATCTAGGCAGGTAGATCCATCAGGAGATGGTATTGATATGGTTTGATGTATTTCTTGCAAAATAGTGCCATTGCCCATAATGAAGAAGAAACAGCTATTGGTTTCATACGAAGTTGGATAAATAACCGCTTCTCCATCAATGCAATGGAAAACTTGTAAGCTTTCTTTCTCATGGGACTTATAGGTCCTGTGTTCTCCTTGTTCTGAACAGACCTCCTTATTAATGCAGGCATTAGCCATATGGGACAAGTGGTCCCTAAATACATGCTGAATATTGTGTCATTGACATCTTTCAGTTCTTCATCAAATGAGCCAGGTCTGAGCTGATAAACTCAGTTAAGTAACTAGTTTGCAGTAACTGACAAGTTGAAGAAGGGTTTATTCGTTGTTCTTGCCTAAAAATGTCTTTGAATGTTTTCTCTGTAAACAGACAGCAAGCACTCAGCATTTGTTGAGGTGTGACTGGTCAGCTGAGTCATGAGGGTTTTTTCTGGTTCCTGTCTGTAGCATAGGACAAGCATTTCTGTAATAGTACAAGAGCACTCCTGATGCACATGTAAGTACTGCAACATGTATATGAACTTTGATTTCACCACTTGTTGCTTTTTTTTTTTTTTTGGCAATTTAGACAGCCACTGTTTGCAAGCCTTTAGCTACGTAATCATTCAAATACCCACCAAAACCAAGAACAAAATGCTTGTAACTATTGTTGAAACAAAGTCGTTTCACATATCTGAATGTACCCAACATTTACTTTGTATTATTCCCACTCTCCTCACACTTTCCTCTTTACAGGTCCAATTTTAGTAGCTCTGGTCTGGGGAACCTTTTCTCAGCCATAAGTGTCAGTGATCAATATCTAGTCTGTCTTAAAAATGCAGTAAGATCTAGTCTGTCTTTCTTGCCAAGCATCATAAAGTGCATTGATGTTTTCTGTTATTCTGTCTACTAGTCAACCTCACATTGTCTGCATTTATTGCTACGGAGAGGGAGGGGTGATGTGTTGAACAATTTCTGCAGGCTGGATGGGAAGTGCAGCTGAGGATTTTGTGCAAGCACCAGAAGTGCAGAACCGTCTGTCTCTCTTTTGGAGACACAAGTGAAGATCAAAATATTTTTTGTTGTTGTTTTCCTCAGGAAGAAAAATAAATCTTTTTAACTCTCTGCAAACCCTCCAAATCAGGAAAATTTGAGAGACTCCAAAATGAAGTAAAGGCAAGTTTAGAGATATTTAACAGCTACTGTTAGCAATTGTAAGCTGCCAAAGATTGATATTCCTTCTACCAGACAGGTTGGATATAATGAAAACACAGGGTAATAGGATAGGAAACTGTTATCTAGTCACTACAAACTGTTAGCTAAATCAATAAATTACAGACTGGAGAACTTCTGTAGGCTGAATTATTGCTGAATTACTTCTCTGGAGAACGACCTCCAATTTTAAAGTTCATTTACTTTTACAAGATATTGGGAATGAGTCTGCAAGGAACAATGGAGCTACTTCATATATAACAGAAGGAAGCTAAAAGACAGAAAAGAAAAATTACAGGTAGTGGAAGTGCTGAGCAGTATCTACCTTTCTTGCACTGTGCAATTCCCAGTGTGAGTCCAAAAGTCAAGACTTACAGAAGTGATTCGTGGTTTTGGGATGCTCATTGGAATTACCTTACAGAATCTCATTTTCAGAAAGCACTGAATAAAACTTCTGAAAAATTAAGCTCTCATAACAAGTGTCACAATGAACATCCAGTGTCACTAGTCATGTCTGTGACCTCGACCTCGCTGTTGCCGGTAAGTACGAGATCACGTCAAATTCCCCACCCACTTTCCAACTGGAGGATTATACAGTGAAAAGAGCTGTAGTGAATGAAATAATTCTTTGCTGCCAACTTGAGTTTAATTATACAACACGTCCTAACCTTTAGAAAATGCATTTAGATTTAAAAATAATAGTGTGGGGGAGCTTGGCAGGGGAAAATGTATGCTTGAGCTTACTAAGGAACAAAAGACATTTTCTCCAAGTGATGAACAGATGTGAAAATGGCAATAATACACATGGGCTCTTGGAACAAAGGGATCATCCAGATGAAGAATATTTTGTTGCTGCAGTAGCTTAATCCTGTAATCCTTATGTGAAGCTTTGATTACAGATTAATATGCTACCAATGAGGCCTTCATCACTTGTGGTACTGATGTAAGATTAAGTGACCCGTTCAGTCATGCTAAATCTCTGGCAAGGCTGAAGCTGACCCCACGTTTCCTGACTCTCTGTGATTTCACAAATTTCCAGGTAACAGCTTTTGGTTTTGTCTGAGCCAAAGGACTGTGAAAGGAAGGGTGAGGGGATGTAAATGGGAAATGTGCAACCTCTTGCTCTCTAGGTGTCATAATAAAATTTCTTTGTTGTGTGGAGTGGAGGTTTCCAGATCACAGTTTACACTCACATGAAGTTTTTGCATAACTGAAAATCCCTTCGTTGTTTCTGCAAGTGGGGAGAAATTGCTCCAGGTCATCATGGCATGCTACTCTGAACACCAGCAATCCAATCTTAAGATTAGTAAAACTGGTATCCAATTTGAAATATTTTGCAAACCCCTTATATTTATTTTTATTCCCAGTCCTCTGCATGCATCCATATCCACAAAGACTCCACACAGGTGCTCCCAAAGACAAGTTGTTTACAGTCAGGAGATACAGGTTCAGTCCCTGAAGCAGGAGGGGAAGAGCAGGTGGAAGAGCCAGCCTGAGCACTTGAGTCCATCACCAATGCTCTTTCCAGTCTTGCTCCTGCCTGTTAGCCCAGTGGTGGTTCACAGCATCTGTGTTGTGCTGAGGAAAATCTGAATCAGGATTCCTGTTGGTACTTGCAGCCCCTCATGTCTGTGAGTATTTCCACCCTCTTGACTCTAAGGATGAAGACCGTCTCTTTCTCCTCTCATCATAGCTAGCAAAGTGCATAATGTGGCTCTGACCTGGGGCTGAGGCAGTAGCTGTTGATTTAAGACAGAAATTTTCTGAACGGCATTTGTGAATGCATACAGTATCAGAAATTTGTATTACCTTTGGGTGAGCAACTTTCTGTGCCTTCCCTTCCACTGCAAGAAATGAATGTATATCTGACTAAATTATTTGACCTCAGATACTAGATGCTGAGGAAGTATGGCCACCTGCTCGCAACATCCATATCCTCTTCCCTTCATGTCCGTCTGCTCTGAGCCAGGTTGGAGGGGGCACACAGGGACTGGTGGGTCTCCGATCTGACCTGGCAAAGTCATTCCTCATTCCTGCACTGAGGCAGCTCTTGTAAAACTTACAAACTGTCATTCTGGTTGTGTCAAAACAGATGTGTGAACTGGTGGGGTTGGAGGACAAACCCAACAAATGTGAACGCTGTTTGAAGCTGGATCTGACCTCTCCAGCCAGCTGCCTCCAGATGTCGGGAGTGACTTTGTTTTATGTGGCAGATATAAGGCAACTACAAGCTGGTGTAATTGCAAATTTCCATATGGCAAAGCTCCTTGTTTGAAAAGGGCATCAAAAGGAAAAGATAAAAAAATTCAGAACCATGTGGAAGGAAAAGGAAACAGCTATTTGGAGCAGATCTGGCTTCAGTGGAGCAGCTGGGCTGAGCCCCAGACTTGCACCGGCTGAGGATTTCGTTCCAGATCCCTTCACCTTGCAGCCAGCTGCTTACCACCCCCACTGCTCTCCAAGGAGCTCTGTTGCTTTGCTATCATCCCCACACCTTTTTGCAAGTGTTGTTGTGGTTGTGTTGCTCTTTTTTGGCATTACATAGTAGTTTTCTGCTCTAGGTTGAGGGGCATTGTCCTGGTTTGGCTAAAACAGGACCATCCTCCTTTCAGTAGAGTTTTTCATTCAGTTAAATTTTCTCCTAAGTAACTGCACTTTCTCAAGTTGGCTACATGTTTTTCAGACAGTGTTTGCTTTCAGACTTGATAATGCCTGATATTTATAGTTGTTATTAAAGTAATGGTAGGATTGGTAAGCAGAAAGGTCCATGTTTATACTTATTCCTGTGGGAACCAAGGTCATTGTTGGTGCACTTATGTTCCATATACGAAAAGGTGTAAAAGGGTCACACCTGCGGGAAAGTGCAGACTGGACAGGTGATCAAAACCTGACCAACCGAGGTATTCCATCCCGTACACATCATACTTGGTATAAAGCAAAGGGATCACAGGGGTCAGCCCTTCTTTGATGGCTGGCATCCCTGTGGGACTTTGCTTGTTCTCCTGCCTCCGATCTCAATCCGTGTATTCCTGAATCCAGTTCCTGTCAGCTACTGAGTCCAGTCTGGGACATCCAAGTGCCTGCCCTGCCATGGCAGCGGTGCGAGCTGCTGTGGCCTGCAATTCTGTGATCATCATTGGGAAGTTCAGTATGGGGTTGGTATATTTTTATTTCTATTATTAGTAGTAGTAATAGTAGTATTAATAATGTTATACTCTTTTTCATTGTTACTGTTTCATTAAAGTAGTTTTAATTTTCCAGCCCATAAGTTTCTCCCTTTTCTCTTTTCCTTCCCCTTCTGGGGAGGGAAAGGATTAATAGAGAGCATCTACCATCCACTTAAGTGCTGACCCAGCCTTAAACAGTGACAAGTATCTTGATGCAAATGCAAAGCCAGAAGTTTTGACACATCATGGATGCTGACTGAAAGAAAGCTGAACCAATAAGAAGAAAGAAATGTGAGACAGAAGAGCTTCATCACACTACAAAATTCACTTTCCATCACCCTCTAATAGGTGAGATTTTTCTTTGGCCTCCCCCAGAAATTTGTGGCATTAAGCACATCAGAATGGCCACCAAAGGTCTGGCTAACCCAGGATTTTTTTCTCAAAGAGTGGCTGAGGGTGGGTGCCAGAAAAGAAGTAAGAGGAAGGCAGGTATGCTGTGATAATCTCCCACCCTCCAGATATCTAAAGTGCTATGAGTACAGTCCCTCCCCTGCCTATGACCAGTCACCTGTCTTTAGGAGATGCCCAGTCACTTCTTTTGGTGGCTCTCCCAGAAGTAGAGAAAAAGTCCCCATAGAGCCCAAGGCCAGTATCCTCATCGTCATTACTGCTAGTTCCCTGTCAAGGGAGTCACATTAGCTGGCTGAATATTATCATAGAATCATAGAAACATTTAAGTTAGAAAATACCTTTAAGATCATTGAGTCTAACTGTAACCCTAACACTACCAAGTCCACCACTAAACCATCTCCACATGGTGCCACATCAAGACGTCTTTTAAATACCTCCAGAGATGGTGACTCCCTCCCCTGGCCAGCCTGTTCCATAGTCCTCATAACCACTGTAAGGGGTCCTACTGTTGCTGCACGCTCTCCAGGGGCAGAATGCATCTGCTGACTTCTATCACTGAAGTGGAAACTCTCCTGGGTGGGGGCAGTTTTTGCAAGGTGTTTATAAATGGCATAGCACATGATAATGCACGGATGCAAGGTATTGTGGTTTCTGGTTTCAAGTCCTGGACTGAAGGGGTCTAAACCACCCCTGTTGGGCTACGCTACTGATTGCCCTGGGACATGCTTTTGGATAGCTGGGCATTTGCTTCACGTGACGTGACTGTGTAGCAGCACTTCAGGATGCTTTTCCGGAGATGTCTTATTCTAAACAGAGCTTCATCTGCATCCACGAAAAGCCTCCCCAGTGGAAGGGATCTGAGGCCATGACACAGGCTAGTGCCCCAGGGAGTGCTGTGCAAACCTCCCAGGGAGCACTGAACGCAGTGGTGGCACTGGAAGTCTTTGGAGGAAACCAGTGCACAGTTGTATCCACAAGAGAGGAAGGTCACTCTGACAGTGGACCTCTACATTCTACTGTTTTGGGAACCCTTCCCACTGGCTCCTTTCCAGAGCTACAATATCTCAGCCAGGGGAAATTTGTACAGAGCCTGAAGGGAGATTGGGAGCTCTGTAAATCCTCCAGCCCAGACTGTTTCCGTTGATCAGTGGCAGCAAACATTGTACGTCCGATATCAATGTGATGAATGTTGTGCTGACTTCTGCATTGTGTGTGCCTGTGTACTGAATATTGTCTGCTGGAAAGTAAATAACAGCAGATGAGCAAATGGGGCTGTGATGACATTTCAGTGTCCATAATCTTTCCATCCACAAAATGCAGTGGTTATGCATCATTTTAACAGTAGGAATAGATAAGCAGTCAGCTACCCGTATCCGGAAAATCAAAAAGGAAAGCAACATTAGAGGAAATAGATAGGCAGTGGGTGTTCAAGGGCAATGAGTCATCCTTGCCACAAATAAGGCTCAGAATGAGGAATACGAATAATTAGGTAACATATTTCAAAAGTTCAGTTCTTTCCTTCTTTCCCAAATTATCTTTATGCCCTGGGGATATTTCGGAATAACAATGTCTACACTGAGAGGTAGACATGAAGAAAATCCACTGTGGGAAGAAATAACCAAATAATAGAGCAAAATAAAGTTGAGCTGTAAAGCTTCTTTTTCCTGAAACTCAGGTGGCTCTCACAGAGGAAACTGGCATGATGTTGGTCAACCAACAGAATAAACACACCGGAGGGAAGGACAAAGCTTGTGGACACTGGCCTCAGCCCTTGCAGGAAACATCAATAGCACCCGCTTTTTCCCCTTTCCCCATGACACTCATTCCCTTGAGCTTGCTCTGTTCTGGTGCCATTCAGTGAACGAAACGAGTCTCTCTCTCCCCCTGAACCCAGGAGGAAGGCATGTGCCTCCCATTTTGGTACGCTCTTTCCCAGAAGTTGGACCACTTAAAGCTCATGCTTTCTGCATTGCTGGAGCTACTTTGGGTTGGAAGCAAAGAGAGTTTTGACCTGAATCAGGCTAGGTCTTACCCTAGCCAAAATCCTGGACTATCTGGAGCTGAAATTTCCAAGCAGTAGATGTGGATAAAAATACAGATTCCACTTCGTACCCCAGTGCTCTCGCTTTCCAGAGGTTGGAAGCAGAGATAAACGACAGGTTCTGTCCTCGTTTATGAGGATTTCCAGGAAAGAAGTCTCTTTGGACCTTCAGCATCTCTGAGCACAACACTCTTAACAGGTAGTCCTAAAAGCTCTGAATTGCAGAGATGTTTGAGCCTGTGCTGGGTAGAGACTAATCGCATTCTGAACTGGAATAAGCCTTAAGCCAGCAAACATAAGTTCTTGTGAAACAGCAGGGCTGCAGTGTCATCCCTGTTTGTTTCCCTCCTTCCTTCGGCTGCAGAGCTCTGATTGCAGCAGTCCGACTTCAAACACTGACAAATGTCATCGCTGACACTGCTATGGTGGGTGCACACCATCATTATGATCTGTACGCGTTAAGCCATCCCAGCATGACAAGAGAATGATTAGGAGAATAGTTAGAGAGTAAATTAAAAACTCCCAGCAGTTGCCTGTGTGAAACTACTAACTTACAGGCATATTTTTTCACAGCATTACTGAAAAATGCCATTAGTTATACCTGTGAATACATGTTAGATTTAAACCCCTGGTGAGAATTTTTATTAACATACAAATATGTTAGGGCTCTTATGCTGCTTAAAATGTAATTAACCATCTTCTGAAGATTAAGGGTGCATAATCATAAAAGAACTGCACTCTTGTGCATTTAATTCTTCTAATCTGCTTTATGTTGATGTTAGCATGGAAGAATAATTGCTGGTTTGCCTTAATAGTTTGGGTTTGTGCTGTAGGAAGAAATTGTTATTGGATATATTTCTAAACTTCAAATTTGGTAGGTTTGCACTGATGGAAGATGATGAAGTGCACTGAGAGATTAGAAAAAACTTGTTGCTTTTATTCTTCTGCTGCTGTTGCAAATGCCCTGCAGTGATAAAGCTGTGTTTCAGACAGCTTCATTCAGCAGACAAAAAAGGAGGAAGGGACAGGCACACCCAGTGAACAACAGAGATAAGAGCAATAAACTTTAAGTAAGCCCTTTAAGTACTAATTTAAACACGTAAAGTGTCAACCAAGTCATGTGGGGATCCGATAAGATTTTTCGAGAAGCATGTGGAAACTGAGCAACCAACATAAGGTAGAGAGAAAGATTTTTGATTTGCTGGTTGTAGTATGGGAGTTGAGTTTGTGAAATGCACTCTAAAAAAATAAATCAATGATTTTATCTTGTCATTAAAACATGCTATTGGACTAGTCTACCCTCTCAGGGCTGTCACAGTTCCCATGCAATGGGGTTCAGGTTTATTTGAAAAGAGGTTAAAACTTTCAGGGATGCAGAGTACTGCTCTTAGGGGTATTTCCTTCCTGGCAACATGATCCATAAAACCATTAGGTAACTCAGACAGCTTCACGGAAATAATCTTTTTTCCTTGTCCTCTCTTCAATCATGACTTCTTGCAAACTATGAAGAGGTAAAGGAAGAGAAGTGAAGACTGAGGGTTGAAGGCATTTGCCAGTAGTCACAACTGCAGGACTACACATTGAACGTGTGCAATAAATCTGCAGCCTGTTCCCAGGGGAGCCAGTAGGGCCGGAGCTCCCACAGAAAACATGGGCTGAAGGGCCCATGCCACTTCTGCTTTTGTGGAGGAGACAGGGGATGGAGACTGGATGGTGCTCCATGAAGACCACCAGAGCAGGGAGTTTCCTCCTCACTTGAAGTGAGCAGGGCCTCTGCAAGGTCCTGGAGGAAAAGCAGCTTCCAACAGTAATGTTAGCAACTGGAAAACAATTGTAAAATAATTCCCTACCTTTTTTTTTTTTTAAGAGTCATTTATTTGAGTGGGGTCCCTTAGCACTCAGTTCTCTGTGGGGCCAATGACACCTTGCAGCACATTGCTGTGGTCAAATGGACCCCATTCTAGGGGAAACTGGTGACAGTGTGACCATAGGGAGCAGTGACACACAGCCTGAGAAGGGCCTCTCAGCTGCTTTGTGCTTATTTTCGTTATTTCCAAGTGAACGCACATGCTTTATTGAAAGTTGCTTGTTTTCATTACCGCTTCCTTTTGGCAGGTGTGACAGG
Source organism: Cariama cristata (assembly GCF_000690535.1). NCBI lineage: Eukaryota > Metazoa > Chordata > Aves > Cariamiformes > Cariamidae > Cariama > Cariama cristata. The sequence continues at coordinate 146,996 of NW_009630759.1, read as the reverse complement.
CAGCACGGCGGGTTGCTCTGGGCCCTTCGCCACGCTGAGCTCTTGAGGCAAAGTTGCTTTCTGTAATTCCCTGTAAAGGAGGCGGCCGTCATGCTCCCTGTGGCCACCCGTGCTCGGAGACCAGAGTGATGTCAGGGAAATCCTTTCCACAGAGAGCACACCCAGCTTCTCCCACTCAGCGTTGACAGGGAGCCACAGCAGCTACTGCTTGGGGGAACGATGGCAGGGGAAACTTCTTGGGTTAAAATCCAGGAAGGCAGCACAGAAGTTCCCCTGAGTTTTCCATCAGGTGCTCAGACTGGGATGTTGCACAAAGAACATATTGCATTTCTAGTCTTTGGCTGGCTGTCCTGTACAAACATGCAGGGAAATACCAAAGGTTGTAAAGCATGAACAGTGTTTCAGATACGTCTGATGTTTTGTCCCAAGCTGATATTCCCCATTGTCTGCTTTCCCATATCACTATGTGGGGACTCCATCTCTGTTTCGGTATGTGCCAGAAGCTGAAGGGTGCTGTTAGATCAGAGAGGGCTTCAGCCAGATGCTCATCATGGCTTGAATCTAGCCTTTTCAGAGAGGCATTAAATAGGTTAAATCTGAAGATCCTACTGATATTGCACAAGAGTGCTCAATTCCCTTAGGATTTTTTGAGCAGGTGGAATACATACATCTAAGCCAGTGGAAAGGACACCAGACTCCCATCCTCAGCTCTATTTAAGGGCTGCTAGTGTGAATAACCTTTGATAAAGTGAAGTTGAGAACCTGATTAATTCTGCTTGCCATTCAAGCTTGCATTAAATAAGACATGAAACTCCAGACAGAAAGCCAGCCATTCTTCTGTTCTAACAGTTTGCTGTCAACGCAGGACAATAAAATATGAATATTTCAGATTCATAATGCATACAAATAGGAAATAGGGGCTGTATTGTGCTTCACATGCATGGCTAGCTCAAGAAGGCTAATGTGATTATCGCATTGAACTTTTGTGCCGTCGCTTAAGGGTAGTTTTGTCTTGCTTAACTGGGATATACATATTTGTTTCTTCTACACACAGGTCTATAGTCCTTTTTCAGAGCCCTGGCAGCCGGGTGGGTTCTCACATTGCATCCCACGGAGTAGCCCTGCCACCTCGCCAGATGTGCCAGCGCTGGCTTCTCCCACACAGCTTTCCACCTGCAAAAGCACTGCCACAATGACCTCTGCCTACTCCATGCTCACGAACGTGTCCTCGTTGCCTTGCTGCACTGCCAAGATCAACTCAATGAAGAGGGATCTTTTGAAGCTGTTGGTCACCTTGAGCTTGCAGATGCGTGTGGAGGGCAGCACTGTTAACTTGCTTCTGGCTGCCTGAGGTACAGCAGCGCAGGCTGCTCCCATCAGCTCCTGGAGCCAGAAGGCAGTTTTCTGCACATCGAGGTACGAGCTGGTGCAGAGGGTTTCTAGGAGGTTGGCTTTCTGCCTGCTCCTCAGCTCATCATCAGGGTGGTGGAGGAAGCAGAGCACGTCCCCTAGCCACCACTCCCTTGTGCACATGTACTCCAGTTCCACACGCAGGCAACAATTCCTCACCAGTGTCTTCCCTTCAGTGCCCATCTCAAGGTGGAAGGAGTGCCCAGGGGGTGGCTTCAGGGGCACAAGCAGGCAATAGATAAAGTCTTCTTCACAGGCATTCTGGCCTTCTAGGAAGCCTCCCACCCCAACAGCTGGCTGCAGCCGTGGCATGAAGCCACTGCTGGAGAGGAACTGGTAGTCACGGAGAAGGCTGTTCACCAGCTTTTCCACCACTGTGCATATGCTTTCCCTGTTTGGCAATGGCCACAACGTGTACTTGTCCAGAAACTTGTCCACATCTAATGTGTCTTCCCCGTCTTCCTCCTCCTCAAGGCTTCTGGAGCTGCCATCCTTGCTTGTGCTGCCTGGCTCATGGCTCCTTTTCCAGAGCCACCAGCACAGCCAAAAGAGCAGGACCAGACCTCCAGCAAAGGCCCAGAACTGCCATTGCTGCAAGGCAGCAAAGAGCTGCTCCTGGGCACTCTGCTCAACCTCTTCAAGCAGCCGAGCTATCTCCTGGGACAGCTGCTCTGCACGCTGCTGCATGCTCTGGCGCATAGCCTCACCTAGCTCATCTCCGACCTCCCATAGTGTCTGGATGATGCCCAGCATTATGGACTTGTCTAGTTGTATGCTGGACATTTTGTCCAGAAGGATACTGTGAGAGATAATATCAAAAGCTTTACTAAAACTCAAAAAAGCACATCTACTGGTTTCCCTTGGTCAACAACATGGGTGACCTTGTCATAAAAGGAAATTAAGGTAGTTAAGCAGGACTTTCCTCTTGTGAACCCATGTTGGCTATGACCAATGACTGCATTGTCTCTCAAGTGTTTTTCAATAGCTGTCAGAATAACCTTCTTCATAATTTACCAGGCATCAAAGTGAGACTGACAGGCCTGTAATTGCCAGGGTCTTCCTTCTTACCCTTCCTGAAGAAACTGGGACAATATTTGCCAGCTTCTATTCAACCGGGACCTCTCCAGACTCCCAAGATAATTGTAAAATAATGGAGATCCCATGATAACATTGGCCAGCTCTTTCAGTACACTGGGATGAATCCCATTGGGCTCCATAGATTTATCTGCATTGAGCTGCAGCAAGTCTCGAACAGAGTTGACTGGGAGTTGATCATTCCCCAGTCATGGTGTTCCAACACAGGGTTCCGGGTGTCCCAGGGGCCACCATCAGTGTTAAAGATGGAGGTGAAGAAGGCATTAAATGTCTCCGCTTTGTCTACAACCCTATTTGTGAGGTGGCCAACCTCATCAAGTAACATATCAATGTTACCTCCGATCCTCCTTTTGCTGCTAACATATTAAAAAAAGCCCTTTTCACTGTCATTCACAGTGCTGGCCAGCTTGAACTCTAATCAAGCTTTGACCCCACAAATTTTCTCCCTACAGTGCCGAAAAGCATCCCTGTAGCCCTCCTGTGTCACCTGTCCTTGCTTCCAATGTCCATACATTCTCCTTTTCCACCTAAGTTCTAGAAGAAGATCCCTACTTAGCCAAGCCAGTCTTTTGCTCTGCTTGCTTGACTTCCGACACTTTGGAATTGCCTGCTCCTGCACTCTTAGGAGTTGGCTCTTAAAAAGCGACCAGCATTCATGGACCCCAATACCTTCAAAAGCAGATTCCCAGGGGACCTTACGAGCTAGCTCCTTCAGTAGCCCAAAGTCTGCTCTCCCCATATCCAGGGTCAAAGTTTCACTCGCAGTTTTCCTCCTGCTGCCAGCAATTTGAAACTCAACTACTTTGTGGCCACTGTGACCAAGACAGTCACCAATCACCATCATTTGCTTTCCCCTTAATTCCCTTAAGTTAGCTCTCCCTAGGGGTTTCTTTTATAGGTGTGGGGGCTTGTCAGCTGCTCTCGTGCCAGCTGTGGGTTCCCAGTGGGTCTCTCTGCTCCCCTGAAGTTTTCCACAGTTCAGGAAACCTCCCTGTACACCGTGATCCTCTTCTGCACTGTAGATTCTGCTAGCACTGAAGCTGCTTGCCTCGGCAAAACGATTTGGCTGAAACCATTTGAGATTGGCATCCTAAAAGCCTTTCTTTGTACTGGTTCCTAATGGCTCACGTACCACAGGCACTCCCTCCCTGTTCACGTTGGTATGCATCTGGCTGACTTTCAATTTCCCCATGTCCTCCTCAGTGCAGTGGAGAGAAAAGAAACTAAACAAGGGCATACAGTCCACCCACCAGCATATGCAAACAGGAGTTTGGAGAGAAGTCAGCTGGAAGTCAGGCCGCCTCCAGGTACCGAAGTGGAACAGCAAGGAAGCAAGTCAGGAGACACCATGATTTAGGTACTGTTTTTGTCACAGAAACCATCACTATATATTAAAATACATTCACACACATACATAGTGTATGTGATAACTCAATCTCTCGCTGCCCAGTGTGCTTACAGCAATTGCTCTTGGTTGAGGCAAAGCAGTTTGCAGATAAGTTACTTTTGCCCTTTGCATCATCTTGCATCAAGGAGGCACTAAAGCAATCTGACTTTTTGCCATAAAAGCTCATGTGCACTCTTAGTAGGATGGTGCACTGATGCCATATTCCACTTCCAGGGCCCTCTGCTCACAGTTGTTAGAACGATTACACAGACCTT